>NC_052329.1:13249470-13349470 GCF_016432855.1 Salvelinus namaycush
CAATACATGTCCAGATATTTCTATTGTTCTGCTGTCTGATATTCACACAGTGTTCTAAACCAAAGCCCTGATATGAATATTTATAACTCCTCTGATGGGATGGGATCAATGGAGAGAGAAAAGAGAGCCTGAATAATCATCCATCTATACTTCCAGACCCTTCTCTTATCTCCTCTCCATCTCTCTGAAGTACTCTCTGTTTATTAGCTATGCATAGTCACTTTACAAATGACCTGGACTAACTTGTACCCCCCCGCACATTGACTCGGTACCACTACCTCTGTACGTATATAGCCTTGTTATTGTTATGCAAATGTATATTGTTACTTTTTGATTGATTACTTTTTTAAAACTTTAGTTTATTTAGTAAATCTTTTGTTAACTCTATTTCTTAAAACTGCATCGTTGGTTAAGGGCTTGTAAGTAAAATGTGATTTGATTTGTTTTGAAAGAGAACTAGAGAGGGAGAGAGAAGGAAAAAAGGTTTTTACGTGTGTGTGAGCATGTTGGCTTGGTATTGCTACCTTGACAGGGATCATGTTGAGTTATTCCTGTTGCAGCCTCTAGGAATTATTGATAGAATAAGAATAAAGCTATGCTAGTTTGGCCTCTGCATTCTAAATCTAGGCATCCACTTTTGGATCCACAACCTTCCTAACACCTCAGCTTATTTTGTTTTTGTTCTTTCACATCCCATGACTCTCACACTCCCTCTCTTACCTCAGCATCTCTGACTAAACGTATGTGTGTGTGAGCGAGAGGGACAGGGAGAGAGCTCAAGTTCTGGTGAGTTGGACTTGGAACAGACCCCTGGTGTCTTCATTAGCATGTCCAGCATGGAGGATCTCAGAGATAAAAGTCAGACAGGCTTAGACTGTCTGCTCTGTGTCTTCAGTGGGTGGTGGGCACACTGCCCTGTGCTCAGTAAGTCAATTAGGTCGGCACTGTGCCCACCACTGGCACTCTCTGACAGACAGTAGACCTGCCACAAGCTCTTTAACTGCACAAGGAGAAAACCATTCATCAGAGGTGCTTGCATCTCCCAGCTTTTACTGTTCTGCAGAGAGGGGAGCAGCGGACGAGCCCTGAGTCCTTGGTGATGAATGCCCTAACTTCCACACCTTTTAAAAGTACACTTTATCAATGAGGAATGGAACAGTGTGTTCAGGTGGCTGAGGGGAAATTGCCTTTTTCCTTTCACCTGCAGCCAATGGTGAAGAAGTGAATGGAAAGGGATGGGAGGCCGGCTGCCCTCTGAGCTGATGTATATGGGGAAAATGAGAGGAGCAGGCCTTTCAATCTCTCTCTCTCTCTACTGCCTCTTTTCTTCACATTCTTTATTTTTTATTCCTCTACTCCCTCTCTACCCCCATGTGTTGACAGGCAGGTCCTGAGGGTGAGGGCAGCATTAGCGAATTGGGGACAGAAAGCTGAGACAGCAAGGCCCTGTCTGAGAACACAGTGTGCAGAACCAATACCGAGGCCAGAGCAGAGCAAAACAGAACAGTGTGCAGCACCAATACTGAGGCCAGAACAGAACCGTGTGCAGTACCAATACTGAGGCCAAAACAGAACAGTGTGCAGCACCAATACTGAGGCCAAAACAGAACAGTGTGCAGTCCAATACTGAGGCCAAAACAGAACAGTGTGCAGTCCAATACTGAGGCCAAAACAGAACAGTGTGCAGTCCAATACTGAGGCCAAAACAGAACAGTGTGCAGCACCAATACTGAGGCCAAAACAGAACAGTGTGCAGTCCAATACTGAGGCCAAAACAGAACAGTGTGCAGTACCAATACTGAGGCCAGAACAGAACAGTGTGCAGTACCAATACTGAGGCCAAAACAGAACAGTGTGCAGCACCAATACTGAGGCCAAAACAGAACAGTGTGCAGTCCAATACTGAGGCCAAAACAGAACAGTGTGCAGTCCAATACTGAGGCCAGAACAGAACAGTGTGCAGTCCAATACTGAGGCCAGAACAGAACAGTGTGCAGTACCAATACTGAGGCCAGAACAGAACAGTGTGCAGTCCAATACTGAGGCCAGAACAGAACAGTGTGCAGTACCAATACTGAGGCCAGCCAGAGCAGAACGGTATGTATCATCAATACCGAGGCCAGACAGAGCAGAACATTGTGCAGCATCAATACTGAGGCCAGACAGAGCAGAACAGTGTACAGCACCAATACTGAGGCCAGACAGAGCAGAACATTGTGCAGCATCAATACTGAGGCCAGACAGAGCAGAACATTGTGCAGCATCAATACCGAGGCCAGACAGAGCAGAACAGTGTACAGCACCAATACTGAGGCCAGACAGAGCAGAACATTGTGCAGCATCAATACTGAGGCCAGACAGAGCAGAACATTGTGCAGCATCAATACTGAGGCCAGACAGAGCAGAACAGTGTACAGCACCAATGCCGAGGCCAGACAGAGCAGAACATTGTGCAGCATCAATACCGAGGCCAGACAGAGCAGAACATTGTGCAGCATCAATACCGAGGCCAGACAGAGCAGAACATTGTGCAGCATCAATACTGAGGCCAGACAGAGCAGAACATTGTACAGCACCAATACTGAGGCCAGACAGAGCAGAGCAGTGTACAGCACCAATACTGAGGCCAGACAGAGCAGAGCAGTGTACAGCACCAATACTGAGGCCAGACAGAGCAGAGCAGTGTACAGCACCAATACTGAGGCCAGACAGAGCAGAACAGTGTACAGCATCAATACTGAGGCCAGACAGAGCAGAGCAGTGTACAGCACCAATACCGAGGCCAGGGAAGAACAGAGCAGAACCAGAGAGAACCACGACCTTGAGCCGTGAGTCGAAAACATGCACACAAATGCATATCCCACTGTGGAGGTGGGCTCCCAGGCCCGTCTGCCCAGGGTACGTGTGCACTGATTGGCATATGGTGTTTTGCTCAAACTGGATTAAATTCAGCCCCTCATGAATTACTGTGAATGCCCAGGATATTGTGCTGCAGCATTGAAAGAAGCGGATTTATGTTTTTTTCATATCCTTCCCTAATTGATATTCATGGATGCAGTAACTTATATGCCACAAAGGATATTGTGCAATGAAAACCATTTAGATGTTGATTATTGAACACTATGATAACCCAACCATCCCATGGGTTACTGCTCAGAGTGTCTGTGTGTGTTTGTCTGTGTGTATGCGTGTGTGCATGTTCGTGTGTGTGTGTGTGTGTGTGTTTAAATATATCTTTGTTTGGGCCCATTTGACTGAATTAGGTTCAACATCAATAATTTTGCCCTGCAGCCTTCCCTATCAATGGGACTGGTGGTGGTTTGTCTGTTGGGTTTTTATATGTCAAGCAAATAATAGAGTGGTGCTCCCAGCCACTGGGATTAGAAAGGCTCTCTGTAAGGACATGGGACAAGGCTCTCTGTAGGGACAGGGGTCAAGGCTCTCTGTAGGGACACGGGACAAGGCTCTCTGTAGGGACAGGGGTCAAGGCTCTCTGTAGGGACACGGGACAAGGCTCTCTGTAGGGACACGGGACAAGGCTCTCTGTAGGGACACAGGACAAGGTTCTCTGTAGGGATACGGGACAAGGCTCTCTGTAAGGACACGGGACAAGGCTCTCTGTAGGGACACAGGTCAAGGTTCTCTGTAGGGATACGGGACAAGGCTCTCTGTAGGGACACGGGACAAGGCTCTCTGTAAGGACATGGGACAAGGCTCTCTGTAGGGATACGGGACAAGGTTCTCTGTAAGGACATGGGACAAGGCTCTCTGTAAGGACATGGGACAAGGCTCTCTGTAGGGACACAGGACAAGGCTCTCTGTAAGGACATGGGACAAGGCTCTCTGTAGGGACACGGGACAAGGCTCTCTGTAAGGACACGGGACAAGGCTCTCTGTAGGGACACGGGACAAGGCTCTCTGTAGGGACACGGAACAAGGCTCTCTGTAGGGACACGGGACAAGGCTCTCTGTAGGGACACGGGACAAGGCTCTCTGTAGGGACAGGGGTCAAGGCTCTCTGTAGGGACACGGGACAAGGCTCTCTGTAGGGACACGGGACAAGGCTCTCTGTAGGGACATGGGACAAGGCTCTCTGTAAGGACACGGGACAAGGCTCTCTGTAGGGACACGGGACAAGGCTCTCTGTAGGGACACGGGACAAGGCTCTCTGTAGGGACACAGGACAAGGCTCTCTGTAGGGACACGGAACAAGGCTTTCTGTAGGGACAGGGGTCAAGGCTCTCTGTAGGGACACGGGACAAGGCTCTCTGTAGGGACATGGACAAGGCTCTCTGTAAGGACACGGGACAAGGATCTCTGTAGGGACACTGGACAAGGCTCTCTGTAGGGACACGGGACAAGGCTCTCTGTAGGGACAGGGGACAAGGCTCTCTGTAGGGACACGGGACAAGGCTCTCTGTAGGGACACGGGACAAGGCTCTCTGTAGGGACACGGGACAAGGCTCTCTGTAGGGACACGGAACAAGGCTCTCTGTGGGGACAGGGGTCAAGGCTCTCTGTAGGGACATGGGACAAGGCTCTCTGTAAGGACACGGGACAAGGCTCTCTGTAGGGACACGGGACAAGGCTCTCTGTAGGGACACGGGACAAGGCTCTCTGTAGGGACACGGGACAAGGCTCTCTGTAAGGACACGGGACAAGGCTCTCTGTAGGGACACGGGACAAGGCTCTCTGTAGGGACACGGGACAAGGCTCTCTGTAGGGACACGGGACAAGGCTCTCTGTAGGGACACGGAACAAGGCACTCTGTAGGGACAGGGGTCAAGGCTCTCTGTAGGGACACGGGACAAGGCTCTCTGTAGGGACACGGGACAAGGCTCTCTGTAAGGACACGGGACAAGGATCTCTGTAGGGACACGGGACAAGGCTCTCTGTAGGGACACGGGACAAGGCTCTCTGTAGGGACAGGGGACAAGGCTCTCTGTAGGGACACGGGACAAGGCTCTCTGTAGGGACACGGGACAAGGCTCTCTGTAGGGACACGGGACAAGGCTCTCTGTAGGGACACGGAACAAGGCTCTCTGTAGGGACAGGGGTCAAGGCTCTCTGTAGGGACATGGGACAAGGCTCTCTGTAAGGACACGGGACAAGGCTCTCTGTAGGGACACGGGACAAGGCTCTCTGTAGGGACACGGGACAAGGCTCTCTGTAGGGACACGGAACAAGGCTCTCTGTAGGGACACGGGACAAGGCTCTCTGTAGGGACATGGAACAAGGCTCTCTGTAGGGACAGGGGTCAAGGCTCTCTGTAGGGACACGGGACAAGGCTCTCTGTAGGGACACGGGACAAGGCTCTCTGTAGGGATACGGGACAAGGCTCTCTGTAGGGACACGGGACAAGGCTCTCTGTAGGGACACGGGACAAGGCTCTCTGTAGGGACACGGGACAAGGCTCTCTGTAGGGACACGGGACAAGGCTCTCTGTAGGGATACGGGACAAGGCTCTCTGTAGGGACACGGGACAAGGCTCTCTGTAGGGACACGGGACAAGGCTCTCTGTACGGACACGGGACAAGGCTCTCTCCCTGTTGTGCTTGTTCACTTCAACCATCTGCCCACAAAGGAACTCTCTGCCTTAATGTCTGCAGACAGGACACGCCAGGTCCAACAGAAACAGGGACATTTCTCTCAGGGATGTGTTTACTCTGTACTGAACAGGATCAGAGAGAGATCGTTCACTATGTGAGCTTCATGGCATATTCATTGTTCATTGTTGAAAAGGAGTTTTCAGCTTTGTTTAAAGGGTTTCTGTCCAGATGTTCTGCTCCAAAGCAGCTGAGCTTACATTACCCCCTGAGCTAACTGATGTAGGAGAATGCAGGTACACAGTTCAGTAATTTAGCAGAAGCTCTGATCCAGAGTGACTTACAGGAGCAATTAGGAGTAAGTGCCTTGCTCAAGGGCACATCGGCAGATTTTCACCTAGTTGGCTCAGGGATTCAAACAAGCAACCTTTTGGTTACTGTCCCAACACTCTTAACGACTAGGCTACCTGCCTCCAGGCTACCTTCCCCCTTAAACAGAAGGAAGTGCAACTGTATTGAACTTTCAAACATGTAATTGGAGAGTAGTTTTAGACAATATACTATATCAGTCCCTCTACCATCCCTCTACCTCTCCTCTCTATCTCCCCTGCATGCTTACAGAGAGGGCTATTCAAGGTTGGCCTCTGTAAGCTGTGAACAGCACATCAGTGTGTGTCAGAGAGCAGTACTGCAACTGAAAGGGGTATGAATTGTTGTATCTCTGTGGTGTTGTGGAGAAAAACGTCAACCTCCTGGAGTCTACTGAAGCCTCCTCTTCCCCTCCACCGCCAGCATAATGCTCCACTGCTGAGTCTATTTAAATATGTATCCTTTCCGGCAGCTGACTATCAAATGCTGCCGATTCCCCTGTTATCGCCCACATGTGTGTTCAGTCTTGGAGTGGATCTGTCCCTATTTCACCCTGATGTCAGTCTTAAGAATGGCAGAGGAATAAGGATAGATAGGTTCTATATACCAGGATGTGTTTCTCCCTCCCTCCCTCCCTCCCTCCCTCCCTCCCTCCCTCCCTCCCTCCCTCCCTCCCTCCCTCCCTCCCTCCCTCCCTCCCTCCCTCCCTCCCTCCCTCCCTCCCTCCCTCCCTCCCTCCCTCCCTCCCTCCCCAGTCATGGGGATGAGTGTGTTTTCATGCAGAGTGATTGAGTGATTCAGTGCTCTTGGCGCTGTGTATGTCCCTAGCTATAGCCACTCACTGGCAGGCAGTGGGGAGAGATGATGTACAGCTCTCTGCTGGGTAACCGCTTCCCTGGGGCATGTCGCTGATTTTCAGGATTTTATATGAATATGTGCAGGAAAGATTGGAGTTTGATGATGATTTCTGGTCAAGAAGAAGGATGCTGCATGGTGGTGAATGTGGAGAAGAGGACATTTCACCATCATTCTCATAACGGCTGTTAACACTATAGTGGGAGCCAACAAGAGCCAATATAATGATCTCCATATAAAAAGGTAGAGCGAGTGATGGCGTCGCTACAGTCACCTACTCCTACAGGATTTGATGGTGGACTTATTTAGACCTTACCTGTGAATCTGGTCTTGTTACAAAAAGTCATACACACACTTTTCCATGATTGCCACTCAGATGTGGGTAATTTCACAAATGTAAATTTAAGTGGTCATTACTGTGTCATCAGTGGTCCAAAAATTGTATTTTACATTGTGCTTTGTAGCTAGACACTGTCCATTAGTCTTAGCTGTTTGTGATCAGGCTATGTGACACACACTGCATCTGTGTTGGACAGGGACCTAGTCTCCTGCCTCACCACCTGAGGGCTAAAGAAAAGAGACAGACAGACACAGGAAATGGAGGGCATTTCGTCATCATGACACACACACACAATGTTGGTCAGAGAGTGGTTCCATATATCACTGAAATGAATTTGGTTTCATCAGTTGCTAGATTTCAGACAATTCATCTATTTGAGTTATGGTTGCCTTCAGACGAGGAAGAGAATCAAGCCAGCTGTATTTTCTACCTGTACTGTCTCAGCCTCCAGCCTCAGTATAACTGCACATGTCTCACGTACTGTTCTTCTGGGCTTGCTTTGTGAACATGTACTGTACACACCCATAGGGACTCCCATAGACGCGGGAAGTAGTTTGGGGGTGCTGTGATCGTCGACAGGGAGGTTGGGCAGCGCTACAGAAGTTTATATTGTTCCACTAATACAGGACTAGTAAAGACCCAGTGCACTACTTTTGTAAAACAATTTTAACTAAATGTATTTGAGTGTTATTAACCAGCATTTTTACCTTGAGTCTGATAATTATCTGTACCAAACAGTTAATCTGATAATACTTGTGGAACATACAAATTATCCAGTTCCTTGAAACTTTTTCCTATTTGAAGTGGTCTCTCTCAGAATGACCTTCTTGATCCAAATCAGTCAGGTTTCAAGACTAGTCATTCAACTGAGACTGCTCTTCTCTGTATCACGGAGGCGCTCCGCACTGCTAAAGCTAACTCTCTCTCCTCTACTCTCATCCTTCTAGACCTATCGGCTGCCTTCGATACTGTGAACCATCAGATCCTCCTCTCCACCCTCTCCGAGTTGGGCATCTCCGGCGCGGCCCACGCTTGGATTGCGTCCTACCTGACAGGTCGCTCCTACCAGGTGGCGTGGCGAGAATCTGTCTCCTCACCACGTGCTCTCACCACTGGTGTCCCCCAGGGCTCTGTTCTAGGCCCTCTCCTATTCTCGCTATACACCAAGTCACTTGGCTCTGTCATAACCTCACATGGTCTCTCCTATCATTGCTATGCAGACGACACACAATTAATCTTCTCCTTTCCCCCTTCTGATGACCAGGTGGCGAATCGCATCTCTGCATGTCTGGCAGACATATCAGTGTGGATGACGGATCACCACCTCAAGCTGAACCTCGGCAAGACGGAGCTGCTCTTCCTCCCGGGGAAGGACTGCCCGTTCCATGATCTCGCCATCACGGTTGCCAACTCCATTGTGTCCTCCTCCCAGAGCGCTAAGAACCTTGGCGTGATCCTGGACAACACCCTGTCGTTCTCAACTAACATCAAGGCGGTGGCCCGTTCCTGTAGGTTCATGCTCTACAACATCCGCAGAGTACGACCCTGCCTCACACAGGAAGCGGCGCAGGTCCTAATCCAGGCACTTGTCATCTCCCGTCTGGATTACTGCAACTCGCTGTTGGCTGGGCTCCCTGCCTGTGCCATTAAACCCCTACAACTCATCCAGAACGCCGCAGCCCGTCTGGTGTTCAACCTTCCCAAGTTCTCTCAAGTCACCCCGCTCCTCCGCTCTCTCCACTGGCTTCCAGTTGAAGCTCGCATCCGCTACAAGACCATGGTGCTTGCCTACGGAGCTGTGAGGGGAACGGCACCTCAGTACCTTCAGGCTCTGATCAGGCCCTACACCCAAACAAGGGCACTGCGTTCATCCACCTCTGGCCTGCTCGCCTCCCTACCACTGAGGAAGTACAGTTCCCGCTCAGCCCAGTCAAAACTGTTCGCTGCTCTGGCACCCCAATGGTGGAACAAACTCCCTCACGACGCCAGGTCAGCGGAGTCAATCACCACCTTCCGGAGACACCTGAAACCCCACCTCTTTAAGGAATACCTAGGATAGGATAAAGCAATCCTTCTGACCCCCCCCCCCCCCTTAAAAGATTTCGATGCACTATTGTAAAGTGGCTGTTCCACTGGATGTCATAAGGTGAATGCACCAATTTGTAAGTCGCTCTGGATAAGAGCGTCTGCTAAATGACTTAAATGTAAATGTAATGTAAATGTAAATGTAAATGTCTGTACATTCCTTTTATATTTCAGTAGGCACACTTATCCAGAGCAGTGCAAACCTTATCACTCTGGTCCCCCATGGGATTCAAACCCACAACCTTAGTGTTGCAAGCACCATGCTCTTCCAACTGAGCCACATAATCACATCACATCATTACAAACCGCTTGATGTCTCAATTTACTCAATTACTGTATTGTACATTGTTTTTCTTCATGGTGATGGACAGTCTACAGGTACAAACCTAGATGACCAGCCTATGAACAATACAGTAATGTACATTTACATGAAGTGGTTTGTAAGGATGGTAAATTAATACCACACAAAAAGTGATTGATTTCCATGTTATTTGATCAAGAAAAATATTTTGGGTCTTTGCCAATAACTTTGCACCTTTTGATGTAAATGTTTGAGTACAGGGTTTTGTTCTTTCTGGATTCCACAGACCAACTATTGAATCCTACCAGAAACTGTTCTAAATTATACAACAACCTTTTTTTGCCAAAGCAGAGATGCAGATGATTTTTTTCTATATTGGTCCGCTAACACAGGACTAGCAAAGGCCCAGTTCACTACTTTTGTGAAAAAATATTTGTTTTATTGTTCAGATTTTTCAGGGGGTGCTGCAGCACCCTCAGCACCCCTACTTCTCACGGCTATGGGAGACTCCAGGCATAAGGGTAAAGCAATGCAGTGTGGAAGAATTTGGTCCATGCTTTGGCACCAGTGAGAAATGGGCAGAGACAAGCATGGGTAGTCTACCAGATGACAATGAATCTGTAATCAGAATTATCTGGTGAGAAAATGGAGGACTGGTGGAATGCAGTCTTGTCTCCATGTCAAACGCCACTCTCTCAAGTCTTTGTTTATCTGGCCAAAGGTTGACTAATCTTCTATGGAGAAATGTCCTTTATTGTCAATCTCTGAAGGGTAATAATGAATTTCATAAAAATCCATAGAACAACATGACACTACGGGTGTTATTGTACCTTCAGATTGGTTTTATACCCGCCTCATTACATTTATACTGCCACCAGACAGACAAAGACAGTTAAACCTGCATAGAAATAGGATGATCTCATAATGGCTCCCAATAGGACAGGTGGGTAGCCTCCTCTCCCCTCATTAGAGGGACTCACCTGTGATTTAAACCCGTTACCTATGTGACAAGTAGGGTGGCACCGTGGCAGCCAGCGCCTGCCCCCTACCCGGTGACCCCAGATGGCCTCGCTCCCCCAGTAGGGTGCATAATTGTCTAATTAAACGGCGAGAGAGACAGCGGCCCCAACCCCATCATTAAAGACAGCGCTCCATCAGCTCCTGCCACGCAGGGCAGCCTCCTCTAAAGAACACCCCCATCCTGGCAGTAAAGGTCAAACACAGACCGAAGGTTTTGGCAGCTGCTGATTATCTTTGCCAGTGTTGGAATCACTTTCCATGTCACCATGGCGATTAAAGGCAGTATAGCACCTCCGTTTTCTGTCTCTGCTTCAGTCATATTTGAGAATTAACAAAAACTGAAAAGATAAGCCTAATCTCCTGTAGGAGATTCCTCAGTGCAGGTATTGTAGGACGTCATCTATAGCCAAACCCCATCTAAACATCACAATCATGTGTGATAGTCTCTGCTGTCAAACTGATGGATTCTGCTTGACCTTTCAAAGTCAAGTTATTTATGGGGAACACAAACACCTTTCCCCACCACCTCTCTTCCACCAATGCACGCGCGCACACACACACACACACACACACACACACACACACACACACACACACACACACACACACACACACACACACACACACACACACACACACACACACACACACACACACACACACACACACACACACACACACACACACACACACACTTCATAAATATTTCAGCAGACGGATGGCTTTGTGTCAGAGACAAAGGGTTAACACAGTCCCTTCTGAAATGTCAGACATGCCAAAAAAATGCCCAGCATGCTGTTGTGTTGACAGCGTGGGCGGACTGGCCATCTGGCATTTCGGGCAAATGCCAGATGGGCTGGTCCATTTTTAGCCCAGTGGGCCTATCTGACTTGGGTTTTTTGTGCAAAATTATATTATCTGGCTAATAATGGGGGCCACAAAGAAAAAAAAAGGTATGTTGTGTTAGAAATGCCAGGGCCGATTTCTGGTCCCAGTCTGACCCTGTTTTTACAGAGAACCCAACACCACCTGTTTGTCTGGGATTCCAGACTCCATTAAGTCTGCCTGCTTAATCTCCCAGTCATACATGATCACATGTGCCATAGATATTTACTGGATACGTACTGGATATGTACTGGACATGTACTGGTTATGTATTGGTTACGTATGGGATATGTACTTGTTATGTACTGGTATGTACTTGTTATGTTCTGGAAACGATGCAGTAGTTTGTTTTTTATGTGTTATGTCTTACAATGTTACCCCAGGAAATCTTAGGTTTTATTACATAGAGTCGGGAGGAACTATTGGGAGGAACTATACCCAGGACAATGGATCGGATCCCAGCCGGCGACCCAAAACAACGGCGCCGTAGAAGGGGCAGACGGAGCGGTCTTCTGGTCAGGCTCCGTAGACGGGCACATCGCGCACCGCTCCCGAACATACTACTCGCCAATGTCCAGTCTCTTGACAACAAGGTAGACGAAATCCGAGCAAGGGTTGCCTTCCAGAGAGACATCAGAGACTAACGTTCTTTGTTTCACGGAAACATGGCTCACTCGAGACACACTATCGGAGTAGGTACAACCACCTGGTTTCTTCACGCATCGCGCCGACAGAAACAAGCATCTCTCTGGTAAGAAGAAGGGCGGGGGTGTATGCCTTATGATTAACGAGACGTGGTGTGATCATAACAACATACAGGAACTCAAGTCCTTTTGTTCACCTGACTTTATCTACCAAGAGAATTCGCTTCGATCATAATCACAGTCGCGTATATTCCCCCCCAAGCAGACACACCGACGGCCCTGAAAGAACTTAATTCGACTCTATGTAAACTGGAAACCACATATCCTGAGGCTGCATTTATTGTAGCTGGGGATTTTAACAAGGCTAATCTGAAAACAAGGCTCCCTAAATTCTATCAGCATATCGATTGCAGAACCCGGGCTGGCAAAACCCTGGATCATTGTTATTCCAACTTCCGCGACGCATATAAAGCCCTCCCCCGCTCTCCTTTTCCGAAAAGCTGACCACGACTCCATTTTGTTGCTCCCAGCCTATAGAAAGAGACTAAAACAGGAAGCACCGGCTCAGGTCGTTCAACGCTGGTCCGACCAATCGGATTCCACGCTTCAAGATTGCTTCGATCACGTGGACTGGGATATGTTCTGCATAACGTCGAACAACCACATTGATGATTACGCTGATTCGGTGAGCGAGTTTATTAGCAAGTGCATCGGTGATGTTGTACCCACAGCTTCTATTAAAACATTCCCCAACCAGAAACCGTGGATTGATGGCAGCATTCACGCAAAACTGAAAGCACGAACCACTGCTTTTAATCAGGGCAAGGTGACCGGAAACATGACCGAATACAAACAGTGTAGCTATTCCCTCCGCAAGGCAATCAAACAAGCTAAGCTTCAGTATAGAGACAAAGTCGCAATTCAATGGCTCAGACACGAGAGGTATGTGGCAGGGTCTACAGTCAATCACGGACTACAAAAGAAAACCAGCCCTGTCGCAGACCACAATGTCTTGCTCCCAGACAGACTAAACAACTTCTTTGCTCGCTTTGAGGACAATACAGTGCCACTGATACGGCCCACTACCAAAACCTGCGGGCTCTCCTTTACTGCAGCCAACATGACTAAAACATTTAAACGTGTTAACCCTCGCAAGGCTACAGGCCCAGACGGCATCCCCGGCCGCGTCCTCAGAGCATGCGCAGACCAGCTGGCTGGTGTGTTTACGACATATTCAATCAATCCTTATCCCAGTCTGTTGTTCCCACATGCTTCAAGAGGGCCACCATTGTTCCTGTTCCCAAGAAAGCTAAGGTAACTGAGCTAAATGACTACCGCCCCGTAGCACTCACTTCTGTCATCATGAAGTGCTTTGAGAGACTAGTCAAGGATCATATCACCTCCACCCTACCTGACACCCTAGACCCACTCCAATTTGCTTACCACCCCAATAGGTCCACAGACAACGCAATCACAATCACACTGCACACTGCCCTAACCCATCTGGACAAGAGGAATACCTATGTAAGAATACTGTTCATCGATTACAGCTCAGCATTTAACGCCACAGTACCCTCCAAACTCGTCATTAAGCTCGAGACCCTGGGTCTCGACCCCGCCCTGTGCAACTGGGTCCTGGACTTCCTGACGGGCCGCCCCCAGGTGGTGAGGGTAGGTAACAACATCTCCACCTCGCTGATCCTCAACACTGGGTCCCCACAAGGGTGCGTTCTCAGCCCTCTCCTGTACTCCCTGTTCACCCACGACTGTGTGGCCATGCACGCCTCCAACTCAATCATCAAGTTTGCAGACGACACTACAGTGGTAGGCTTGATTACCAACAACGACAAGACGGCCTACAGGGAGGAGGTGAGGGCCCTCGGAGTGTGGTGTCAGGAAAATAACATCACACTCAATGTCAACAAAACAAAGGAGATGATCGTGGACTTCAGGAAACAGCAGAGGGAGCAGCCACCTATCCACATTGACGGGACAGTAGTGGAGAGGGTGGAAATATGCCAAAATAACACGTACATTTACACATACGTGTTATATACTGGATATGTACTGGATATGTACGTGTTATGTACTGGATATGTACTGGATATGTAGTCACAGAGGCATTGCTTGTCTATTCATGCATCTCACTGGCCTGCAGGTGAAGGGGAAGAAACTAGATTGTGACAATGCTGCTGAATGATGTGAGGTTCTGCTTTCAACATGCCCCATGACTCCACTACCAACTCTGTTGTACCATCCACTCACCCACTCTGCCTTCAACATGGCACATGACTCCACTACCAACCCTGTTGTCCCATCCACTCACCCACTCTGCCTTCAACATGGCACATGACTCCACTACCAACTCTGTTGTACCATCCACTCACCCACTCTGCCTTCAACATGGCACATGACTCCACATCCACTCACCCACTCACCAACCCTGTTGTCTGAGGTGCTGCTGCAACATGGCACATGACTCCACTACCAACCCTGTTGTCCCATCCACTCACCCACTCTGCCTTCAACATGGCACATGACTCCACATCCACTCACCCACTCACCAACCCTGTTGTCTGAGGTGCTGCTGCAACATGCCATAGGACTCCACTACCAACCCTGTTGTCTGAGGTACTGCTGCAACATGCCATAGGACCCCACTACCAACCCTGTTGTCTGAGGTGCTGCTGCAACATGCCACAGGACTCCACTACCAACCCTGTTGTCTGAGGTGCTGCTGCAACATGTCACAGGACTCCACTACCAACCCTGTTGTCTGAGGTGCTGCTGCAACATGCCACATGACTCCACTACCAACCCTGTTGTCTGAGGTGCTGCTGCAACATGCCACAGGACCCCACTACCAACCCTGTTGTCTGAGGTGCTGCTGCAACATGCCACAGGACTCCACTACCAACCCTGTTGTCTGAGGTACTGCTGCAACATGCCACATGACTCCACTACCAACCCTGTTGTCTGAGGTGCTGCTGCAACATGCCGCAGGACTCCACTACCAACCCTGTTGTCTGAGGTGCTGCTGCAACATGCCACAGGACCCCACTACCAACCCTGTTGTCTGAGGTGCTGCTGCAACATGCCACATGACTCCACTACCAACCCTGTTGTCTGAGGTGCTGCTGCAACATGTCACATGACTCCACTACCAACCCTGTTGTCTGAGGTGCTGCTGCAACATGCCACAGGACTCCACTACCAACCCTGTTGTCTGAGGTACTGCTGCAACATGCCACATGACCCCACTACCAAGCCTGTTGTCTGATGTACTGCTGCAACATGCCACAGGACCCCACTACCAACCCTGTTGTCTGAGGTACTGCTGCAACATGCCACAGGACTCCACTACCAACCCTGTTGTCTGAGGTGCTGCTGCAACATGCCACAGGACCCCACTACCAACCCTGTTGTCTGATGTACTGCTGCAACATGCCACAGGACTCCACTACCAACCCTGTTGTCTGAGGTGCTGCTGCAACATGCCACAGGACTCCACTACCAACCCTGTTGTCTGAGGTGCTGCTGCAACATGCCATAGGACTCCACTACCAACCCTGTTGTCTGATGTACTGCTGCAACATGCCACATGACTCCACTACCAACCCTGTTGTCTGAGGTGCTGCTGCAACATGCCACAGGACTCCACTACCAACCCTGTTGTCTGAGGTGCTGCTGCAACATGCCATAGGACTCCACTACCAACCCTGTTGTCTGATGTACTGCTGCAACATGCCACAGGACTCCACTACCAACCCTGTTGTCTGAGGTGCTGCTGCAACATGCCACAGGACTCCACTACCAACCCTGTTGTCTGAGGTGCTGCTGCAACATGCCATAGGACTCCACTACCAACCCTGTTGTCTGAGGTGCTGCTGCAACATGCCACAGGACTCCACTACCAACCCTGTTGTCTGATGTGCTGCTGCAACATGCCACATGACTCCACTACCAACCCTGTTGTCTGAGGTGCTGCTGCAACATGCCATAGGACTCCACTACCAACCCTGTTGTCTGAGGTACTGCTGCAACATGCCACATGACTCCACTACCAACCCTGTTGTCTGAGGTGCTGCTGCAACATGCCACAGGACTCCACTACCAACCCTGTTGTCTGAGGTGCTGCTGCAACATGCCACAGGACCCCACTACCAACCCTGTTGTCTGAGGTGCTGCTGCAACATGCCACATGACTCCACTACCAACCCTGTTGTCTGAGGTGCTGCTGCAACATGTCACATGACTCCACTACAAACCCTGTTGTCTGAGGTGCTGCTGCAACATGCCACAGGACTCCACTACCAACCCTGTTGTCTGAGGTGCTGCTGCAACATGTCACAGGACTCCACTACCAAGCCTGTTGTCTAAGGTGCTGCTGCAACATGTCACAGGACTCCACTACCAACCCTGTTGTCTGAGGTGCTGCTGCAACATGCCACATGACCCCACTACCAACCCTGTTGTCTGATGTGCTGCTGCAACATGTCACAGGACTCCACTACCAACCCTGTTGTCTGAGGTGCTGCTGCAACATGCCACAGGACTCCACTACCAACCCTGTTGTCTGAGGTACTGCTGCAACATGCCACAGGACTCCACTACCAACCCTGTTGTCTGAGGTACTGCTGCAACATGCCACAGGACTCCACTACCAACCCTGTTGTCTGAGGTGCTGCTGCAACATGCCACAGGACTCCACTACCAACCCTGTTGTCTGAGGTACTGCTGCAACATGCCACAGGACCCCACTACCAACCCTGTTGTCTGAGGTGCTGCTGCAACATGCCACAGGACTCCACTACCAACCCTGTTGTCTGAGGTGCTGCTGCAACATGCCACATGACCCCACTACCAACCCTGTTGTCTGAGGTACTGCTGCAACATGCCACAGGACTCCACTACCAACCCTGTTGTCTGAGGTACTGCTGCAACATGCCACAGGACCCCACTACCAACCCTGTTGTCTGAGGTGCTGCTGCAACATGCCACAGGACTCCACTACCAACCCTGTTGTCTGAGGTGCTGCTGCAACATGCCATAGGACTCCACTACCAACCCTGTTGTCTGAGGTGCTGCTGCAACATGTCACATGACTCCACTACCAACCCTGTTGTCTGAGGTACTGCTGCAACATGCCACATGACTCCACTACCAACCCTGTTGTCTGAGGTGCTGCTGCAACATGCCATAGGACTCCACTACCAACCCTGTTGTCTGAGGTGCTGCTGCAACATGCCACATGACTCCACTACCAACCCTGTTGTCTGAGGTGCTGCTGCAACATGCCACAGGACCCCACTACCAACCCTGTTGTCTGAGGTGCTGCTGCAACATGCCATAGGACTCCACTACCAACCCTGTTGTCTGAGGTACTGCTGCAACATGCCACATGACTCCACTACCAACCCTGTTGTCTGAGGTGCTGCTGCAACATGCCACAGGACCCCACTACCAACCCTGTTGTCTGAGGTGCTGCTGCAACATGTCACAGGACTCCACTACCAACCCTTTCATACCATCCACTCACCCACTCTTTTTTTCAAATGTAAAAAAATAGATCTTTCTATTAGGTATACTGTTTGATATTGAATACTGCACTGTTGGGTAGGGATTGCAAGTTAAGTATCTCACTGCAGTTGTGCACGTGACAAAAAAATCTTGAAACTTGAAACTCTAAGCTATAGATTTTGTGTCATGTTCAGAAAACGTCTGTTATCAAAAATATAGGTGACTTTAACAGAACTGCAGGATAGGATGGTATGTTTTTGGTTGGTTTATTTACACACTATATAAAACAAATATCTAGATTTCTGGGAATGTGAGGACCTCTTCCTCTGGGATAGGTCTCTACCGAGCGTACATATGTTTCAAGCAGAGCTATTTCTTTGGATTTTAACCCCCGTGAAACTTCCATGAGATCCTGCTGCTTAAGCAAAAAAGACTAACTTTGAAGTTTGCTTTGAGGACGGACTGCTTTAAGTTAGAGGAAATAAAGTGTCTTTACCAATAGACTGGGTAAGAAGGTAAGGCACTCTTCATTGTGTTGTGAGGTTGCGAAACACATCATTCTTTGTCCAGCACATTTGTGCATATTATCTAGCCTGAGGAAATTCTATTTGTGTCAGTAATAATACGCTTGCTGTTGACCTTGGCCAAATTGATAAAATTCCTTTAAGCACACCCACGATTTACTATAAATGAGGGAAATATAACCATACGGGTTCTCTAATACAAGCTGGACCTTGCTTTAACTCAGTAATGGATAGTGAATGATTGAACTGGAATTCAAGGCTAAGCTATTTCTGAACCGGGTTGTTTATATATTTATTCATTTGTGATGCTGATGGATGAGCTCGGGTTCTGCTGCTTTGGGCCATGTATTATTCATCACAGGGAAATGTGTTTGGGAAGTTGACTGTTGGACTGGCACCATGATTAGTGAATTGATAGGATTGGTCCCATCTAATCACACCAGGTCACCAGAATGATTTGAGGTGAACCGATGTTGTAAATCAATTGAGTACAATGTTAGGGCTACCTGTCTGAGGGAAAGGTGAAAATAAGCTAATCGACAGCCGTTGGGAGAAACACAATGATAGTGTCCTAGATTTGAGCAAGGAATTTTTTGTACTCATTTGTTTTTATGGTTTTGGCATATAATAAAATCATGGAGACATAAGCCATAGCCCCTTCACTTGAGTGTATATAGCCAGCCAGCCAGTGGACAAGAGGAAACAGATGGAGGGTTGAGAACCAACAGAGGGAGCCCAATAGCCATCTCTCCTCACCCTGAAACTGACAGGGCAACGAGAGACACTTCACTCACTTCATATGCAGAATGACTCTACACAGACTGATGACTCTACACAGACTGATGACTCTACACAGACTGATGACTCTACACAGACCGATGACTCTACAGAGACCAATGACTCTACACAGACCAATGACTCTACACAGACCGATGACTCTACACAGACCAATGACTCTACACAGACCGATGACTCTACACAGACCGATGACTCTACACAGACCAATGACTCTACACAGACTGATGACTCTACACAGACTGATGACTCTACACAGACTGATGACTCTACACAGACCGATGACTCTACACAGACTGATGACTCTACACAGACCGATGACTCTACACAGACCGATGACTCTACACAGACTGATGACTCTACACAGACCGATGACTCTACACAGACCGATGACTCTACAGAGACCAATGACTCTACACAGACTGATGACTCTACACAGACCAATGACTCTACACAGACTGATGACTCTACACAGACCGATGACTCTACAGAGACCAATGACTCTACACAGACTGATGACTCTACACAGACCAATGACTCTACACAGACCAATGACTCTACACAGACCGATGACTCTACACAGACTGATGACTCTACACAGACTGATGACTCTACACAGACCAATGACTCTACACAGACTGATGACTCTACACAGACCGATGACTCTACACAGACTGATGACTCTACACAGACCGATGACTCTACACAGACCGATGACTCTACAGAGACCAATGACTCTACACAGACTGATGACTCTACACAGACCAATGACTCTACACAGACTGATGACTCTACACAGACCGATGACTCTACAGAGACCAATGACTCTACACAGACTGATGACTCTACACAGACCAATGACTCTACACAGACTGATGACTCTACACAGACCAATGACTCTACACAGACCAATGACTCTACACAGACCGATGACTCTACAGAGACCAATGACTCTACACAGACTGATGACTCTACACAGACCGATGACTCTACACAGACTGATGACTCTGCACAGACTGATGACTCTACACAGACCAATGACTCTACACAGACTGATGACTCTACACAGACTGATGACAAGACTTGAGACTAGATTCAGGCAAGACACTTCTGGCTACTTCTTTGACATACTGTATGAATTAATTAATGAATGAATTAATTGTCAAATCGCCAGTTGGCACCTCTTCCCTTATGGGATTAATTGACACATAAACAAACATAACAATGATTCACAGTGATAATTCCTGTTCTTCGCTGTAAGTTTTATTATTCATTTTCATTTATACAGAAGTCGACTCAAGGATCCTGTGTGTTCCTTTCTACAGAGGATATTTCTGGAGAAAACTGTATTTGTTGACATCCATGAGAGGGTCACTGCAGATTTGTGGTCTTGATTGTTTCAAAGTGTTTCTGTTACGCACTCACTGTGGTGGATTTGCTAGGCGGAGACGTTTCTTAGTGGAAAGACTCAAAATAAGAGAGAGAATGAGAAAGAAAGTAAGAAAGAGAAAAAGAAAGAGAAAGAGAGAGAGAGAGACATTGTGCTGACAGCTGTACCAGTAGATGCCTAGCATGCTGGAGGAGATGGGTCTGAGGGGCTGGCTTGGCAGGGGGCTCTGGTCGCTCACCCACACTCCTGCATCAAAAGACTCCCAGCTTCCAGAGGGTCCCAGCCCCAATCCTAGGCACACAGACAGGCAGGCAAGCAGGGTCCCAAGGCTGAGGCTCAGCTGGGTAATAATGGCTGTGCTCACAACCAATACAACATAGAAAATAGTTAAAATAAAGAAAAACCCTTTAACAAGTAGGTGTGTCCAAACTTTTGACTGTTACTGTAAATACATTTAAAATGTACATATGACACTTGGTGTCTTAATAATCCTGTCAGCTATTTGAACAAACAAACAATTTCACAAAGTAAATATTCATAAATGTTTGGTCCAGATATGCGCTATCCATGGTCCGGATTTGTTAAGAGCTGTTGTGGTGCTGAAAGAATGTCGTAGGCCTAATCGACTCTCATGCCTTGACCCCGCCCCTTCTCCCTCATTTCTTTGCAGAGTTGATAAACCATTCAATGAGTGAGATGTCAGTATCCTGTCAGCCAAGTTGCACCATCGCTATATCAGACAGACATCCACCAGTAGCTTTAGCAAAGCATGATCAATAGCGCTCTCATGCAACGTCAAACATTGATTATTTTCATTGAGATTTAATTAGTTCCCGAATATGCTCAATGTAACATAAATATTGTGGTAAAGTCATCAAATATTGAAATGATCTATGCTACATTTATCCCAAAGATCAATTACGAATGGTGTAATTTGCCATTGATTTCATTGATTCATTTGCCAGAGTCAAATTATGCTGGAGACAGTAGTCATCCCTTTCATTCTCCAGTCCGTTGCACGTGACCCACCACAGGATCATTCTTAGGAATAACAATCCACTCTCCACATTCATTTCTCTCACCTTGGTTGGTAATATTCATTATAATGCCCTATTGAGTTATATGGTAAAATAGATGTTGTAAATGCATGTACAGTTGATGTATAATTGGTTTGCGGAGAGACTGAAGACACCTTCAAATAAAGATAGTTCTCAAGGATAGAACATTATTCAATCCCCCTGCTCCCCCATAAGCTAAAATAAAAATATAAGGTATGTGTAACTAATATAATGTATTATTTCCCAAGCTGTGGGTCAGGGAACATGGCGTACAGACCTCTTGATGGAACATGGTGGACAGACCTCTTGATGGAACATGGTGGATATACCTCTTGATGGAACATGGTGGACAGACCTCTTGATGGAACATGGCGTACAGACCTCTTGATGGAACATGGTGGACAGACCTCTTGATGGAACATGGCGTACAGACCTCTTGATGGAACATGGTGGACAGACCTCTTGATGGAACATGGTGGATATACCTCTTGATGGAACATGGTGGAAAGACCTCTTGATGGAACATGGTGGACAGACCTCTTGATGGAACATGGTGGACAGACCTCTTGATGGAACATGGTGGACATACCTCTTGATGGAACATGGTGGACAGACCTCTTGATGGAACATGGTGGACATACCTCTTGATGGAACATGGTGGACAGACCTCTTGATGGAACATGGTGGACAGACCTCTTGATGGAACATGGTGGATATACCTCTTGATGGAACATGGTGGAAAGACCTCTTGATGGAACATGGTGGACAGACCTCTTGATGGAACATGGTGGATATACCTCTTGATGGAACATGGTGGACAGACCTCTTGATGGAACATGGTGGATATACCTCTTGATGGAACATGGTGGACAGACCTCTTGATGGAACATGGTGGACAGACCTCTTGATGGAACATGGTGGAAAGTCCTCTTGATGGAACATGGTGGACAGACCTCTTAATATCTCCTAGTGTAGGTTATATAATGTAAATAACACTGTTTTAATGGAGTATCCACTCTGGCCTGCAAGTTACCAGGGGAGCAACTATTTTTACAAGCAAGATGATATAAATGACAGTCTGCTAGGCCTGACAGTCTGCTAGGCCTGACAGTCTGCTAGGCCTGACAGTCTGTTAGGCCTGACAGTCTGCTAGGCCTGACAGTCTGCTAGGCCTGACAGTCTGCTAGGCCTGACAGTCTGTTAGGCCTGACAGTCTGCTAGGCCTGACAGTCTGCTAGGCCTGACAGTCTACTAGGCCTGACAGTCTGCTAGGCCTGACAGTCTGCTAGGCCTGACAGTCTGCTAGGCCTGACAGTCTGCTAGGCCTGACAGTCTGCTAGGCCTGACAGTCTGTTAGGCCTGACAGTCTGCTAGGCCTGACAGTCTGCTAGGCCTGACAGTCTGCTAGGCCTGACAGTCTGCTAGGCCTGAGTCTACTATTGTAGATTACATTATTTACCATTAAAAACAGGAAGGACCAAGGCACACTTCATGTAATTAAATCCTTTTATTTTCTACGGCATGTTCAATAATGATATATTATTTACCCGCTCTTTTTTCAGCAACAGCTCAATCTATGCCTTACATCTTTTGATAGTGCTCTCATCAAATGCAATATAGAATGTAACTTTCCCAAACATAGCTTAATGTACTGTAGTGTAATGGGTTTGTAGCAAGTCAGCGCTACAGTATAGCATCTGACACTCTAGCTGAGGAGCTGACTACTAAGAGCTCTGCTGGCTAAAGAACACGGACCATTATCATGAAAAAATCACAAGCATCTTCACTGAAGGGGACAAACAGTACCTACTAGGCAGGGAGAAAAAACACTGGTCTTTCAACAAATTATATCATCTGGCATTTTCTTCATTTTACTGCTGTTCTCAAAGGATTTGATCCAGTAGTATTACATGTTCCATACAGTATGTTCTGGAAATTACCAGTGTCTATACCAGTGATTATCAATGAGAGGAATAGGATACATACGAAGCAAATTAATTCTACAGTGTATGGTCTGTACGCTTCCCTCTATACAGGCACATTTTATGAAACTAGCAGAATTTGAATCGCCTCCCAATGTACAGTAAAATGAATGGAAAACACATGTCTGCAAGTGGTGATGATAGTGCTAGTGATTGTAGGGTGTTAGAAGCAGCGGTGTGGAGTGTTTTTAGAGGACCATTGTACACAGCAATAACAATCTGTACAAGAGTCTCTTGGTTTGTATGGCACTAGCAACCCGTAAACACCTCTCACAGTACACACTGTAGCATCTTTTCTATGTCCACAAATAACAGCTAACTCTCAGGGTAATTGCAGTGAAATTTCCCTGCTATCATTATTGATGGATCAATTCAGAGTTCCATTGCCTTTACAGACAGCAGAATTGCTATAATTTTCTGGACTGTATCCAAGTTCTACTTTACCCATTGTAGAGTGGGACTCTTTATACTATAGATTGGCACTTGGGAATGGAGTGTTTCGCAGGCTGGTCTCCTCACAAAGCCCCCAACAGAGGCTTCGATGTTCGTCACAGTGGATCAAAGATGTTACAGAGCGCGGCTCTGCCAGGTGAACTCTGCTTTCATCTCTGAAGAATCTGGCACACCCTGACTAATGGTCCCTGGTTGCCCCCCTCTTTAGGAAGCCAGAACACTGCTATACTCATCCTTTCAAGCCCAGTTCATCTTTCCATCCCAACCTCAAAAGACTGGACCTCCTTGTTGATCAAGCCTGCAGGATAGAAGACATCTCAACGTAATTGATGATTTATGCACAATAATGGACTGAGAAATGCCACCATCAGTTTTAGGATCGCTGGACATTGTTCAGTGGCTGAATCATCATTAACCACGTGTGAGTGGCAAAGGCAACCTGCAAGTCAATAGATACAGAGAGTCATCTGATGTTGAATCCTACACAGAGAACAAATCTTTTGACCTGTGTGGAGAGAATAAAGAACACGGCCCCTGAAATGTCATGAATATCGAATCTCTGGTTCCTTTTCTTTGCTGGTATCCTAGACTCTTTTCTAACTTCAAGTGTGAGGGCCAAGACATGCTGGGCTTCCTGTATTGAATTAGAATCTCCTCTGTCACTCAAAGACAAAACACTGTGTGATATATCAGTATGAACCAAACCTCTGTCACTCAAAGACAAAACACTGTGTGATATATCAATATGAACCAACCCTCTGTCACTCAAAGACAAAACACTGTGTGATATATCAATATGAACCAACCCTCTGTCACTCAAAGACAAAACACTGTGTGATATATCAGTATGAACCAACCCTCTGTCACTCAAAGACAAAACACTGTGTGATATATCAATATGAACCAACCCTCTGTCACTCAAAGACAAAACACTGTGTGATATATCAGTATGAACCAACCCTCTGTCACTCAAAGACAAAACACTGTGTGATATATCAGTATGAACCAACCCTCTGTCACTCAAAGACAAAACACTGTGTGATATATCAATATGAACCAACCCTCTGTCACTCAAAGACAAAACACTGTGTGATATATCAGTATGAACCAACCCTCTGTCACTCAAAGACAAAACACTGTGTGATATATCAGTATGAACCAAGCATCTGTATTTCCATATCAAGTTTGCCACATTTTCTACTAATTTAAGAAAATAATGAAAGCTGCTTTTGAAGCTTCTTTTAGTTGTGTGTGTGTGTCAGGGTTCTAATGAAATCTAGTTCTTTGGAAAAGAGGAAAGTATCATGTGGAATATCCAGACCTTTCTCTTCATTCCATTCTCTTTTGAAACATTTATCCGACTCCCCACAGAGACCTGGAAGTGCCTCCACAGAGAGTTTCAACTTACAAACTAGATAATTAAAGTGAAAATGATATCATGGACTCCTGGGGGAAAGATGAGTTGTCACCATTTACATATCTGGTGGCATGTTACACCCCCCCCCCACCACACCCCTGTATACATGTCTATGTCCTGGCTCAATTCTTTCTCACCTTACCTCTCATCTGGATGATGTGGAATGCAAGGAAGCTGGGATTTGACTTCCAGGGATTCTCTCTTCTTTTGGGTCTTGGTTTAACAGTCATGATATTTTTCATTTTCACTCTCTTTTTTAAGTTACCCCTCTGTACACGTCTATCTGTATATCAGAGGAGGCTGATGGGAGGAGCTATAGAAGGACGGGCTCATTGTAATGGCTGGAATGGAATTAATGGAATAGAGTCAGACATGTGGTTTCTATATGTTTGATGTGTTTTATACGGTTCCATTCATTCCATTCCAGTCTTTACAATGAGCCCATCCTCCCATAGCTCCTCCCACCAGCCTCCCCTCCCCAGCCGAGCCCCTCTAACCCCCCACCCCTGCACACAGGACGTATAGATCACCCATAGATGGATCTCTCCTGCTTTAGCTGGGTTCATTGATGATTTGATCTCATTGGAAACAGTTGATGTTCACATGCATAGTCAGACCATTGATTTTTAGCCCCTCACCCTGTCAAATTGATTGCAGAGCTAATTGTGTCCTTTCTTTCTCAGCAGCGTCTCACCTCCTCTGTTTCCTCGATGTTTGCTAGACAAACAGCGGTCAGACACAACTTAGTAAACACCATTGGTGAAAAATCCACTTGTGTCCACAAGTATTGAGTTGTACCCTGTTTACCAGCCTGTTGATCATCCTCCTCAGCGGCGAGAGAAGCAGCTGCAGCATCAGTAGCCAGGTGATCTTGTTTGCGTGTCTGTGGTGATTTCTGTGGTCAGAAATGGCTTCAACTCATTGACAGTTTCCTGATAAGCTCTTTTATGGGACGGAAACAGGGTTTGCGTTCTACCGGCTAGCTGGCGTCAAAGGCAGTGGAAAGGATAACCACTGTAATTACCAACCATTGAGGGAGAGGTTGTTGTCCTGGCACCACACGGCCAGGTCTCTCACCTCCTCCCTATAGGCTGTCTCGTCGTTGTCGGTGATCAGGACTATCACTGTTCTGTCATCTGCAAACTTAATGATGGTGTTGGAGTCATGCCTGGCAATGCAGTCATGAGTGAACAGGAAGTACAGGAGGGAACTGAGCACGCACCCCTGGGGGGCCCCTGTGTTGAGGATCAGCATGGCATATGTGTTGTTACCTACCCTTACCACCGGGGGGTGGCCCGTCAGGAAGTCCAGGACCCAGATGCAGAGGGAGGTGTTTAGCTTTGAGGGCACTATGGTGTTGAACTCTGAGTTGTAGTCAATGTATAGCATTCTCACATAGGTGTTCCTTTTGTCCAGGTGGGAAAGGGCAGTGTGAAGTGGGATAATGGTGTTGATGTGAGCCATGACCATCCTTTCAAAGCACTTCATGGCTACGGACGTGAGTGCTACGGGTTGGTAGTCATTTAGGCAGGTTACCTTAGTGTTCTTGGGCACAAGATGGTGGTCTGCTTAAAACATGTTAATATGTTAGTATTACAGACTCGGACAGGGAGAGGTTGAAAATGTCAGTGAAGACACTTGTCAGTTGTTCAGCGCATGCTCGCAGTACACTTCCTGGTAATCCGTCTGGCCATGCGGCCTTGTGAATGTTGACCTGTATAAAGGTCTTACTCACATCGGCTGCGGAGAGCGTGATCACACAGTCGTCCGGAACAGCTGGTGCTCTCATGCATGTTTCAGTGTTATTTGCCTCGAATCGAGCATTGAAGTAGTTTAGCTCGTCTGGTAGGCTTGAGTCACTGGGCAGCTCACGGCTGTGCTTCCCTTTGTAGTCTGTAATGGTTTGCAAGCCCTGCCACATCCGACGAGCGTCGGAGCCGGTGTAGTACGATTCCATCTTAGTCCTGTATTGAAGGTTTGCCTGTTTGATGGATCATCGGAGGGCATAGCGGGATTTCTTATAAACTTCCGGGTTAGAGTCCCACTCCTTGAAAGCGGCAGCTCTAGCCTTTAGCTCAGTGTGGATGTTGCCTGTAATCCATGGCTTCTGGTTGGGTATGTACGTACGATCACTGTGGGGACGACATCATCGATGCACTTATTGATGAAGCCAATGACTGATGTGGTGTACTCCTCAATGCCATCGGAGGAATCCTGGAACATTTTCCAGTCTGTGCTAGAAAACAGTCCTGTAGCTTAGCGTCTGCTTCATTTGACCACTTTTTTATTGACTGAATCACAGGTGCTTCCTGCTTTCATTTTTTCTTGTAAGCAGGAATCAGGAGGATAGAATTATGGTCAGATTTGCCAAATGAAGGGCGAGGGAGAGCTTTGTACTCATCTCTGTGTGTGGCGTAAAGGTGGTCTAGAGTTTTTTCCCCTCTGGTTGCACATTTAACTTGCTGATAGAAATTTGGTAAAACAGATTTAAATTTCCCTGCATTAAAGTCCCTGGCCACTAGGAGCGCCACCTCTGGATGAGTTTGCTTATGGCGGAATACAGCTCATTGGATGCAGTCTTAGTGTCAGCATCGGTCTGTGGTGGTATGTAGACAGCTGTCACGTGGTCTACAGCTTATCATGAGGTACTCTACCTCAGACGAGCAAAACCTCAAAACTTCCTTAGATATCGTGCACCAGCTCTTGTTTACATATATGCATAGTCTGCCATCTCTTGTCTTACCAGACGGCGCTGTTCTATTCTGCCAATACAGCGTTTAACCAGCCAGCTGTACGTTGATAATGTCATCGTTCAGCCACAACTCCGTGAAGCGTAAGATATTACAGTTTTTAATGTCCCGTTGGTAGTTTAATCTTCCCCGTAGGTGATTGCACGTTAGTTAGAAGAACGGAATAGGGGGGTTTATTCGATCGCCTACGAATTCTCAGAAGGCAGCCCGACCTCCATCTTCTTTTTCTCCGTTGTCTCTTCACGCAAATGACAGGGATTTGGGCCTGTTCCCGGGAAAGCAGTATGTCGTTCACGTCGGGCTCGTCGGACTCGTTAAGGGAAAAAAAAGCTTCTGCCAGTTCTTGGTGAGTAATCGCTGTTCTGATGTCCAGAAGTTATTTTCGGTCATAAGAGACGGTAGTAGCAACATCATGTACAAAATATGTAAAACAATAAGTTACAAACAACGCAAAGGAGCACGTAAAACGTCAGCCAGCTTCTCCGGCGCCGTTATATGAACATGTGTTGGGATAATTGCGTTGTTTGCTCTATAACCTGTTAGTTCGTATGCTTTGCCACCGTGATATATAGGCCTAAAGGCCGAGACAATATGAAGACACAGTGGCAGAATAAATTCAACCACACTTTCGTTTCATCACAAAACCTGAGAGCAACCTCTATCCAGTGAAGTCCACAAAGCATATTGCATGTACAGTATGGTAACAGACAGTTACATGATCTACAGTATGGTCAAACAAATTAACGTTTCTGACATTTTCGGACCACTAAACAGCTATTGATTTAGATCCACAGAGAGTTACCGCAAGTCTCAAAGAAAACAGGAGCTGCCTCCACTATTCCAGCACCATTTCAACATCATCAAATCACCTCTGCTTAGTCTAATAAAGTGACAACTAAAAAATACCAACAACAACTTAGTCCAGTCAACGTAAGCTAAATACCATGTGGCTGTCCATGGTTCTGATTTCTGTGTGCATGTGTGTGTTTGTGCGTTCCTGCCTGTAGAAAAAGATGTTGACTCACCTTACTTGTAGAGAAATGCCAATGCATTCATACAGTACACGTTTACATTGTTTGTGGTCCTAGGCTACCTGGCAATAAAAAGTTTGGTCACTAACCTAACTTCCATTCATGGGCAAGGATGAGCCAGATAATTAACATTAACTGTCTATATATTGAACTTCCATCCTCTCAGGTCAGGGGCACAACAATGTATGAACTAATGGTTGGATCAGAATTGCCGTTATAATCATTGGCCAGTACGGAGAATGAAGTAAAACTACAAGTCCAAATCCCTATCTCCATCCATGGCTAATTTTATAAAGAGACAATTTTATCTAGCTGGCTGTAAGGAGTGACGTCAAATCCAAGCTGGCTTCCCTTGACACTTTTTTTGGTGTTGCAGGATCATTCACAATTGAGCTCGCTCAGTTTAGCTCAATGCTGATTGGCAAATTTTTATACTTTTTTTTGTCAAGGGAGGCCAGAACTTGGCAGGCTTCCATTGCCTTCAATGCTACAGCATCAGATAGATGACCTACACATAGAGAGACAGAGGGGGCGCTGTTTCACTCGCTCGGATGCTTTCTCCTGTGAGATACATTCAGCCTCTTGCGAATTGAAGGAAGACACACCACTGTATATAGAATGTGCACGTAGGCTCCAACCCTATTGCCAAAAGTGACAATGATTGATAGCTTTGTCACCTGTAAGAAAACCCAGTAATGGCAGAGAGCTGAGAGAATGAGACAGGTTAAACCTCATTTCTTTCTGAAGACACGTTTTGTTTGAGAAACTCTTTCAGCCCCATCAGAGCCTGGGACTCTTCACCCCAAACGAAGACGCCGTGTGACAGTACTCATGTCACTGCTACAGAGTGATGGAGAGGGACAGGCCTTAATTTTGTCACTTTCATCCCAAGATGGAATCACTGACTGTGAGAGGCCTCTCCTCCCTCAGTGATGGAATGACTGAGACAGACATTCTAGTTGCAGCAGACTGAGGCAGCCAATCCCAGCCCAGCTCAGAGAGGAACAGGCGCAGTGATACAGGCTGTCTCAAAGCAGTGATTACACTCTGAGAGGCCATTCATTGGCTGTTTAACAGACCACTGTATTCATCTCCATCAAGCTGAGGCCCTGATGGAGGTTAGTGCCAGCTAACTGAGATTCATCAATTAATAATGCTTTGTCTTTAAAATGTACTAAAACCACTGAGCATGGAAGACTTGGCATTACAATATCATCCAGTGATCAAGCTATTCTCAGAGCCTAGAAAGAGGACTGTGGACTGTGGTTTATTAGCTGCTACCTGGCTTTTTATTGACACTTAAAATACTGGGATGGAAAGACGTGTTTCACCATAACAATACTGTCTGAAACGTACGTAGACAAAGCAAACCATAGAATAAGGTATGAGATATGAGGCACATGTATCCACGGTAATAAATCCCTGTCTCTGAGCCCTCTCAGTCTGGGGTCATGTGGAGGGATCGCCACACATACCTGAAAAGTCAGCCGGCTCCACTGCAGGTCTGCTGTAGCTGTTGTCATGACGTTGGCCTGTGTGTAAGGTTTATGACCCCCCCATAAATACCTTTCTCCCTTCCCTCTCTCTCTGACTCTACAGAGGGACTCTTGAATAGCCTTCGTTAAACATAGAGAGTCTGGGAACATCGAACAAGTGGGGGGAAAGGAACCATATTTCGGTAATAGAACCAGTTGAAAATATGCGTTGGTACTTAATGAATATGATGTCAGTTCGGTTGTCATCTGAGACATTATGACTGATGACAGGACGACATAAACTGTATCTGGGAAAGTCTACACATTATAGTTATCAGATTCACATGGAATTGTTGTGCAATTTAAATGTTTGAATATGAAACTATTTGTGAAAAGATTAAATGTAATTTTAGCTTCCAAATGAGAGAATTGGGTTTCATAAGGTTAGAGCTCTGCTCAATCAGTGGCCGGCCCCTGTGAAGAGACATTGGTTATAAACTATGAAACACACCCTTCTCTCCCTCCACTATATAAGCCCTTGACGAAAATATAACTTTCTGTTCCGAGTACGCGAGGCCTGCAGCCTCTGCGTTAAAAGGGCAAATAACTTGCTGTTCCGGGTACATTAGGACGACGGTCCGATGTCAGAAGGATTCAGACAATAACTACAGAACGAAGCCAACCTCAGCATGAGCTTTGGTTGCGAATGGTATGAACTTTGAACTCTTATTCACTACAGAAGTGATACCTCCTAGCCGTTGATTCAGCAGCGGCCGCTGTAAACGTGGGCTAGTAAAGGACGGACGACTTATCCAGTCTAACACACAACGGCAATACTACAACGTATCCAAATTACCACCAGTGACATTCTTCCGAGGACAGTAAGATCTCTGTTGCCAACACGGCCAGCATCCACGACCAACCTACCGAAGCGCAGCTCAGAGTAAATATTTATTGCATTTTCCTTTTCCAAATGGGCGGTAATTTAGAATGCATAAGATACTGTATTTACGATAGCACAGCTTCTCCCTTTGTTCCTCAGTCTTCCCTGTCACGATCGTTGTAATGATAAAACCAAGGCGCAGCGTGCAGAGTTCCACATAAATTTAATAAAGAGAAACTCACTAAACAAAACAACAAAAGCACAAACGAAACGTGAAGCTACTGGAGTGCACAAAGGCAACTTACTGTAGACAAGATCCCACAACTAACAATAGGGAAAATGGCTACCTAAATATGATCCCCAATCAGAGACAACGATAAACAGCTGTCTCTGATTGGGAACCATATCAGGCCAACATAGACATACAAACACCTAGATGACCCACCCGAGTCACTATCACGCCCCAACCAACACAGAGAACAACAGCTTACTATGGTCAGGGCGTGACATTCCCGCTCTTTCACTCAAACCCAAACCCAAACCCAGCTGTCATATCTGTTCCGTCCGCTAGGGACATTTTCCTTTATGACATAATTTGTAATCAAGGTATGATTCATTCTGTGTATATGTAATTCTGTGTGATTAGTTAGGTATTTAGTAAATAAATATTTAAACCCAATTTTGTATTGCTGATTCAACTTGTTAGCCAGGGTTCGTGAAGATAACCAAGAATTCTACGATGTTCAGATGATACTGAAATAAGGTGACGATTAATATTGACTGCTATTGATGTAAAATATTACTAGGTCTTTCAGAGTTCATTCGGAAGATAACAGCTCTATAAATATTATTTTGTGGTGCCCCAACTTTCTAGTTAATCACATTTACATGATTAGCTCAATCAGGTAATATTAATTACAGAGAAAGGATTTTATAGAATAGCATGTCATATCACTTAATCGGGCATAGTCAAAGACACGACACTGCTATTGTGGTCCTCTCCTCTCCTCTCCTCTCCTCTCCTCTCCTCTCCTCTCCTCTCCTCTCCTCTCCTCTCCTCTCCTCTCCTCTCCTCTCCTCTCCTCTCCTCTCCTCTCACCTCTCTTCTCTTCTCTTCTCCTCTCCTCTCCTCTCCTCTCACCTCTCTTCTCTTCTCTTCTCCTCTACCCTCTCATCTCTCTCTTCTCCTCTATCCTACCCTCTCACCTCTCACCTCTCTCCACTCCTCTCACCTCTCTCCTCTCACCTCTCTCGTCTCTCCTCTCACCTCTCTCCTACTCTCTCATCTCTCCTATCCTCTCACCTCTCTCCTCTCCTCTCCTCTCTTCTACCCTCTCACCTCTCCTCTATCCTACCCTCTGACCTCTCTTCTCCTCTCTCCTACCCCCTCACTTCTCTCCTCTCACCTCTCCTCTCCACTCTCCTACCCTCTCACCTCTCTCGTCTCTCGTCTCTCCTCTCACCTCTCTCCTACTCTCATCTCTCTCCTCTCTCCTATCCTCTCACCTCTCTCCTCTCCCCTACCCTCTCACCTCTCCTCTATCCTACCCTCTGACCTCTCTTCTCCTCTCTCCTACCCTCTCACTTCTTTCCTCTCACCTCTCCTCTCCACGTTCCTACCCTCTCACCGCTCTCCTCTCCTCTATCCTATCCTCTGACCTCTCTCCTATCTCTCACCTCTCCTCTCTCCTACCCTCTCACCTCTCTTCTCTCTCCTACCCTCTCACCTCTCTCCTCTATTCTCCTCTCCTCTCTCCTACCTCTCACCTCTCTCCCCTCTCCTACCCCCTCCTTTCTCCTACCCACTCACCTCTCTCGTCTCTCCTCTCACCTCTCTCCTACTCTCTCATCTCTCTCCTCTCTCCTATCCTCTCTCCTCTCCTTTCCTCTCCTTTCCTCTCCTCTCTCCTACACTCTCACCTCTCTCCTCCCCTCTATCCTACCCTCTGACCTCTCTCCTTTCTTCTCCTCTCTTCTACCTCTCACATCTCTCTCCTACCCTCTCATCTCTCACCTCTCCTCTCTCCTACCCTCTCACCTCTCTCCTCTCTCCTACCCTCTCACCTCTCTCCTCTCCTCTATCCTACCCTCTGACCTCTCTTCTCCTCTCTCCTACCCTCTCACTTCTCTCCTCTCATCTCCTCTCCTCTCTTCTCTCCTACCCTCTCACCTCTCTCCTGTCCTCTCTTCTCCTCTCTCCTCTCCTCTCACCTCTCCTCTCTTCTACTCTCACCTTTCTCCTCTCTCCTCTCTCCTACCCTATCATCTCTCTCCTCTCTCCTATCCTCTCACCTCTCTCCTCTCCTCTCTTCTCCCCTCTCTTACCATCTCACCTCTCTTCTCCTATCTCCTCTCTCCTCTCACCTAATCTCTCACCTCTCTCCTATTCTCTCACCTCTCTCCTCTCCTCTCTTCTCTCTTACCATCTCATCTCACCTCTCCACTCTCCTACCCTCTCACTCTCTCCTCTCCTCTCCTCTCTCCTACCCTCTCACCTCTCTCCTCTCCTCTCTTCTCCTCTCCTCTCTCCTACCTCTCACATCTCTCTCCTACCCTCTCATCTCTCACCTCTCCTCTCTCCTACCCTCTCACCTCTCTCCTCTCTCCTACCCTCTCACCTCTCTCCTCTCCTCTATCCTACCCTCTGACCTCTCTTCTCCTCTCTCCTACCCTCTCACTTCTCTCCTCTCATCTCCTCTCCTCTCTTCTCTCCTACCCTCTCACCTCTCTCCTGTCCTCTCTTCTCCTCTCTCCTCTCCTCTCACCTCTCCTCTCACCTCTCCTCTCTTCTACTCTCACCTTTCTCCTCTCTCCTCTCTCCTACCCTATCATCTCTCTCCTCTCTCCTATCCTCTCACCTCTCTCCTCTCCTCTCTTCTCCCCTCTCTTACCATCTCACCTCTCTTCTCCTATCTCCTCTCTCCTCTCACCTAATCTCTCACCTCTCTCCTATTCTCTCACCTCTCTCCTCTCCTCTCTTCTCTCTTACCATCTCATCTCACCTCTCCACTCTCCTACCCTCTCACCTCTCTCCTCTCCTCTCCTCTCTCCTACCCTCTCACCTCTCTCCTCTCCTCTCTTCTCCTCTCCTCTCTCCTACCTCTCACCTCTCTCCCCTCTCCTACCCTCTCATCTCTCTCCTCCCCTTTCATCTACCCTCTCACCTCTCTCGTCTCTCCTCTCACCTCTCTCCTCTCCTCTCCTCTCCTCTCCTCTCCTCTCCTCTCCTCTCCTCTCCTCTCCTCTCCTCTCCTCTCCTCTCCTCTCCTCTCCTCTCCTCTCTCCTACCCTCTCACCTCTCTCCTCTCCTCTATCCTACCCTCTGACCTCTCTCCTTTCTTCTCCTCTCTTCTCCTCTCTCCTACCCTCTCACTTTTCTCCACTCATCTCATCTCCTCTCCTCTCTCCTACCCTCTCACCTCTCTCCTGTCCTATCTTCTCCTCTCTCCTTTTACCTCTCCTCTCCTCTCTCCTACCCTCTCACCTCTCACCTCTCTCCTACCCTCTCACCTCTCTCTTTTCCTCTCTCCTACCTCTCACCTCTCACCTCTCACCCCTCTCCTATCCTCTCACTTCTCTCCTCTCCTCTCTCTTACCCTCTCACCTATCTCCTCTCCTCTATCCTACCCTCTGACCTCTCTTCTCCTCTCTCCTACCTCTCACCTCTCTCCTCTCCTCTCCTCTCTCCTACCCTCTCACCTCTCACCTCTATCCTCTCTCCTCTCTCCTACCCTCTCACCTCTCTCCTCTCTTTTCTCCTACCCTCTCTCCTCTCTCCTATCCTCTCACCTCTCCTCTCCTCTCTCCTACCCACTCACCTATCTCCTCTCCTCTATCCTACCCTCTGACCTCTCTTCTCCTCTCTCCTACCCTCTCACTTCTCTCCTCTCACCTCCTCTCGCCTCTCCTCTCCACTCTCTTCCATCTCACGTTATTTCAACATCCAGTATTTGTTTAAGGACTTTGGGAGGGGAAATAATCTTTCATTAACTGAGTTGGGATAGGAAGGAAAAACTGAGGTGTATAATGCAGGTTGTAACCAGTGAGCACAAACTGGCCGTTCCATTCACACACGCTTACGAGGGAAGACATCTTAGTCTGTCTGTAGAGTTTTACGATCACTCTACATAATCCTGCTGTACTGTGCTTTATCTCCCTTTGTCCTCCTTGGAGTAATAGCCCCTTGTCCTCAATATATCAGTGGTGTCCAGGATCACTGGGTTTAAAAAGCTCCTGGAGCCTGGTACAATTAGAAGAGATGAAATGCACATCATTTAGATAAACTGCCCCATTTTATGCTCATAAAATAGTAATATAACCAAGTCTACTTAAAGGCTCATGAAATGTACTGGATTTAGTGCTGAACAGTACAATTATAGTGTGAAAAATGTGTCTTGAAATTGAATCCTTCGATCTTTCTACATTTTCCTCTTCGCATTGATTTTTTCTTTTTCTGGAAGTCACATTTAATGTTTCATTTTGGCAGAGCTTACTGACACACAATGGCCAGATAAGTGATGCATGACTTTTAAAAAGTACTTGTTTTCTCAAGAAAACTGACATAAATATCACGTCACACAGTTTCCATGTCTTTTCATTCAAGCCCTGGGGAAAGGTATTGAACTCAGGCATTACTGTAATAGCATGTTTGAAGTGTAATCATTTACTGGTACTCTCATACAACCCCAAATTCATGAGAGCTGTGAAAAAAAACAATACATGTATTTCATTCTTTGATGATTAGTAAATATTACATTTTCCTACTGTCATTAATTAAAAACCGAACCACTCATCCATCTGCAACGTTTTGTAGACATAATATTACACACAGATATTCAGTGCAACAATTAACATGTACAACTTCATTGATTCATCAAAGGGTTTCTAATCAATAGCATACAGCACAAACAAACCCATTTCTCTTTATCTTCTGCTATGTGATGCTGCTGATGCAGATCCAAGCCACCAGACAACATCCACACCAGAATCTCACCAAGAGGAGGAACATAAGAGCTGATGATGAGAGTGTATGTTGCATAACACAACGTGTGGATTTCAGATTCATGGTGTAGCTAGCAGAAACTTTGCTCTCACTTTGTATTATTCTTCAAAAGGAAAACGGAGTGTCTTTTTGACTGTCATTCTGAGAAATAACACATCTGCCTGGAGCCTTCAGTACATCATTACGCTCTATATTTCTAGTTTTATTCAAAACTTTGCACCAGTGATTGCACTGGGGTCAGAGAATTTAACCAAAAGTTCAGCCTAGCTTTGGGTTTAGATTGCATTGAGTAGTTCAGCAGGAAACTTGTTGGTGTCTGTGTGAACACAATGTAGACTTTTCCTGATGTAGCCTTGTGCTGATGTAGCCTTGTCCTGATGTAGCCTTGTCCTGATGTAGGCTTGTCCTGATGTAGCCTTGTCCTGATGTAGCCTTGTCCTGATGTAGCCTAGCCTTGTCCTGATGTAGCCTTATCCTGATATAGCCTTGTCCTGATGTAGCCTAGCCTTGTCCTGATGTAGCCTTATCCTGATATAGCCTTGTCCTGATGTAGCCTTGTCCTGATGTAGCCTTGTCCTGATGTAGCCTTGTCCTGATATAGCCTTGTCCTGATGTAGCCTTGTCCTGATGTAGCCTTGTCCTGATGTAGCCTTATCCTGATATAGCCTTGTCCTGATGTAGCCTTGTCCTGATGTAGCCTTATCCTGATATAGCCTAGCCTTGTCCTGATGTAGCCTTGTCCTGATGTAGCCTTATCCTGATATAGCCTTGTCCTGATGTAGCCTTGTCCTGATGTAGCCTTATCCTGATATAGCCTAGCCTTGTCCTGATGTAGCCTTATCCTGATGGAGTTTATTGTAATGCCATCTGAAGCAGTGCCACACAGGGAGAGTAATTACACACACAGCCCTGTTCCCTGTTCCAGCCTACAGCCCGGAGGAGGACCTGAACTCCACAAGGTTTTCATTAACTTCCATTATGTGTCTCTGAAGGCGTGCTCTTGTCTCATTTCACTTAGTCCAAGTGAGTTATTACTCCACCGCTCCGACTGAAACAGGCAACAATCTTTTTGTAACTGCAGTATTTTTCAAATTCTGACTTTTAATACCTTGTTTCTTTTTTAAAACATATTTGTTATTTCCGCCAGTGTTTACTTTTGATATCTATACAGTGACATTTTTGTATTTTTTATTTAACTATGGTGTTGTCTTAATTAAGGTAAAAATAACCCGCCACTATGTTAGCAGCAGAGAAAACACCCTAAATTATATTTTTTCAACTTGAAATTTGATGACTTTTCCTAGAGTGACCCCAACATTAGAAAAAGTGAAACATCGCCTTTGTTCATATTTCCATGAAAGCTGTACACCACCAGGGTACAAAGATTGTCTTAGGGTCATTTTTGACCCGGCAGTTATAAAATCATAAAACCACAAGGACACACACACACAATAAGAAATTGAGATTATGTGTGTTACTGATTGAACTCAGCCAGAAGCTCTTGAAGAGGAAGATCACCATGGTTGGCACAGTTAGAAAGAACAAGCCTGAGCTCCCCCCTTCACTCCTCGCAGCAAGGAGGAGAGAGGCCTTCTCATCAAAGTTTGCCTTCACCACCACTCTAGTTTCTTACCTCCCGAAGAGGAACAAGAATGTGGTCCTCCTGAGCACACTTCACAAAACGGCTGAGATCAGTGATTGTGAGGACAGGAATCCAGCCATCATCGTGGACTACAACCACAACAAATGAGGCGTGGAAAACCTGGACAAGGTGATTGGAACTTACAGCTGCAGGAGGATGACTGCCCACTGGCCCCTGGTCATCTTCCATGGAACAAGATCAACCCTACCTGGATGCCTGATAAGCAGAACAAGAGGAGGGTGTTCCCGGAGCAGATGGGAAAGGCACTTTCCAACCCCACTCATTCAAAGAAGGGAGCGCCTCCCCCGCACAGCAGCCTCTGCAGCGCTTGTGAAAGCTGTTCAGGGGGCTGAATCTTGTCCTGATCCACCTGAGGCTGCAGCTGGGGCAGGCAAGAGGAGGAGATGCCAATTCTGCCCACCAAAGAAAGACTGTAAAACAAATACTATGTGCTGCACGTGAGAAATACATGCAATGAAATACTGCAATGTCCATGCACACACACTTGCATACTGTCCTACATGTGCTAATTAGAGTTGATTGATTTATGTTCTTCAAGTTTTTGTTTTGTATCATTATCTTATTGTATTTGTATTTATTGTTGTTGTTTATACACCTTGTGGGTGGGGGCAAAGATTTAAAAAAATGGGAGAAGACTAGTATTTTGTAGTTGAATTACTCATTGTACAGTATATAAGAATATATCACTATGTTGTCAAAAAGGTTCAAGACTGTTATTGTTTCCCTTCAATAAAATGCATTCAAAACTACTTTCTGCACATTTCTGCTACTTTCTTAGGTTATCTCTTGCTAAAAAAAGTTATGTTTACACCTATGCTGTACCTTTAGCAATAATAATAATAAACCTCTACTTTAGTAAAGAAAACAATTATGACAGGTGTGTTGTAATACAAATGTGTGGTGTCCACTGATTAAACGCAGTCTGTCTGCATTGTGAAGAGGGAAAACCCAAATATTCACAAGGTTTGTGATGAATGACAGGTTGTTTCTTCATGCAAAATAGATTTGGGGTTTAAAATTCAATTAAGCTGCTTTAAATCAAATCAAATTTGGATTTGATTTAAAGCAGCTTAATTGAATTTATTAACTTGCTTTATTTTTCAATTAAGCTGTGTATGCAAATGGAGTAAGGAGGTAAGGCAATACATTTGGCCATAGTGGTGAAATAATTACAATTTAGCTAATTAACACTGGAAAGATAGATGTGCAGATGATGATGTGCAAGTAGAAATACTGGTGTGCAAAAGAGCAAAAAAGTAAATAAAATCTATATGGGGATGAGGTAGGTAGTTGGATGGGCTATTTACAGATGTGCTGTGTACAGCTGCAGCGATCGGTAAGCTGCTCAGATAGCTGATGTTTAAAGTTAGTGAGGGAGATATAAGTCTCCAACATCAGCGATTTTTGCAATTCGTCCCAGTCATTGGCAGGAGAGAACTGGAAGGAAAGGCGGCCAAAGGAGGTGTTGGCTTTGGGGATGACCAGTGAAATATACCTGCTGGAGTGCGTGCTACGGGTGGGTGTTGTTATCGTGACCAGTGAGCTGAGATAAGGCGGAGCTTTACCTAGCAAAGACTTATAGATGACCTGGAGCCAGTGGGTCTGGCGACGAATATGTAGCGAGGGCCAGCCAACGAGAGCATACAGGTCGCAGTGGTGGGTGGTATATGGGGCTTTGGTGACAAAACGGATGGCACTGTGATAGAGTGCATCCAGTTTGCTGAGTAGAGTGTTGGAGGCTATTTTGTACATGACATCGCCGAAGTCGAGGATCGGTAGGATAGTCAGTTTTACGAGGGTATGTTTGGCAGCGTGAGTGAAGGAGGCTTTGTTGCGAAATAGGAAGCCGATTCTAGATTTAATTTTGGATTGGAGATGCTTGATGTGAGTCTGGAAGGAGAGTTTACACTCTAACCAGACACCTAGGTATTTGTAGTTGTCCACATATTCTAAGTCAGAACCGTCCAGAGTAGTGATGCTAGTCGAGCGGGCAGGTGCGGGCAGCGATCGGTTGAAGAGCATGCATTTAGTTTTACTAGTGTTTAAGAGCAGTTGGAGGCCACGGAAGGAGTGTTGTATGGCATTGAAGCTCGTTTGGAGGTTTGTTAACAGTGTCCAAAGAAGGGTCAGATGTATCCAGAATGGTGTCGATCAAGGAACCACCCGCAGCAAGAGGGACATTGTTGATATATACAGAGAAAAGAGTCGGCCTGAGAATTGAACCCTGTGGTAACCCCCATAGAGACTGCCAGAGGTCTGGACAACAGGCCCTCCGATTTGACACACTGAACTCTATCTGAGAAGTAGTTGGTGAACCAGGCGAGGCAGTCATTTGAGAAACCAAGGCTGTTGAGTCTGCCGATAAGAATAATAACAAAATAGAAAAATAAAATGTAACTTCTAAAGTTTGATTTAGGATCTTCCAAGAGCACAGAGGATGTTGGTGAGGTCTTCACTCTCTACATTAAATCTACCATACTTTCCCCCTTCGCATTCCAGCTCGAGTCAGACTCTAAGAATATTGGTGTGGCAGTATTAACCTCAGTTTATAGGGCCGAGGAGTGTGTTTTGGAGCAGAAGAGGCTACTGGGAGTAGTGGGGAAAAATGTTGACTTGCAGCCAGTTTGAATCCTTCACTGACAATTAGCAGCATATTCCTGGTCCTTATTCCTGTGGGCCAGAGAGAGGCCTGTAATCATCCATATCAATTATTGGGCCTCTGACATGGCCATTTACATGGCCAGGGTGGCTCCGCTGCTCTGACTAATGGGCCCACCATAAGGGGCTATTCCCCAGCGCCAGGCAAGCTAAACAGGCTACAAGACTCAGACACCGACCGCACGGCATGGAACTCTGGACCTGGCTGGTGGAGATGGAATATGTCCATTTATTAATATCAAATTGCTTTTACGAAGGAGCCAAGGTGTGTTCTGAATCATTTTCTGAATTCTGAAAAAAGTGAATGTTCTCTAAGAGTCTCTCTCATGAAATGTAATTGACTCTGTGTAGTGTCGGAACAATGCAGTGTGATTGGAATGTATACATTTTCTGCACTCCATATTCTTCCTCCTTTTCCTTAGTTCCCTACTCGGTTAACCTTTCACACTCCATAAGGTGCTGTAGTATTTGGTTTCATTGCGATGTGATGTGGGCACTCTGTCAGCGTGGGTCATTCTAATGATGCTGTGCTTAATCCATGGAGCCCCTCAGTGAACAGATCCCCTGCTAGGAAAGGTCACTGGAATCCAATGTTATTGGACAGGGTTCAAAGCTTTAAGAAATATCACCTCTCTCATTTACACTTTTTCTGGCCAAAAGTATCGTATTCCTTCCTCTCTCTTGTGTTCATTGACTTTAAGCAGGAATCAAAGTTATTGCAATGTTGTAAAGGTCGGCCCAGACGCATGGCATTTCCAATACACTGTCTATTATCAATCAAGTCTGCGCCATGTAATAAGGGGTTTAGAGAGAATCTGTAAAACAAGAATCAACATATAGGTCTATGTGTGCAGAATGGGTGCAGTATTGTACGTGCACAAGATGCCAGCTTAGCAGTAGAACATGCTGTTTACTTGCACTGAAAAAACATTTGTTAACTGTTATTTCCATTCATAAGATTTTTAAACTCTCTCTGGGAGCAATCTCACATCCATGCATTTGTGACCTGCTCAGAATTCAACACTTGAATGTTCCTCCCACTTACCATGACCTGGCGCTAGCTGCCTCATGTATAAAGACAGAGATATACAGTACAGGTGTAGGATCTTAATTTGATCACCCTATTGCAGGAGAACTTTCCTGCAATGCAGGACATTTAAAACAAGTAGTATATTTGAGGTCTAAAAAGGCTTCTGAAGTTTGTAATTTCCACTTTGAACTTTCCGACTTGATTTTCCCTTACGAAAAATGTGTCAACCCCCACAAAACTATCTATGAATTATAATCCACATGATTATTCATATTTCCTGTCGCTGCAGGATTCTTTTCCTGCAGTAGCAAACTGTCTCAAATGAAGATCCTACATCTGTATATGGTAATGTCAGTGCTGACTCTTGGAGGTCTGGGCCTCAGGCAGTGTCTGTGTACCAAACAAACTAGACTCTTTCCAGAGATGGATAGAAGCACTATGCCTTATCTGTCTTTTCTCCCAGCCCAGAATGCATCTGTGTGATCAGTGAGCCCCTGGCTGTGCCACTGTCCCTCAGCCTTCTTCACTAATCAGGAGTCAGGGGTGATCAAAACCGCACTTGTGCCCCTCTCCTCTCTCAAGTAGAGAAGGACTTAACTATTCCCTGTCATACCCTGTCAGCTCTGCCTATGCCTTGACAGAACAGAGACATGTTTATTTTGTCCTCCTCTTGGTAGTAATCTTTGAAATATTGACTCTACATACAGTATGTCATATGCCCTCTGGGCTCTCTTACAAACTTCTGTCAAGTGAGAGTGGAAAGAGTTATGACCTAACTTCAGACTAACCAGTCGTGGAAAAAGTACCCAATTGTCATACTTGAGTAAAAGTAAAGATACCTTAATAGAAAATGACTCAAGTAAAAGTGAAAGTCACCCAGTACAATACTACTTGAGTAAAAGTCTAAAAGTATTTGGTTTTAAATATACTAAGTATCAAAAGTAAATGGAATTGATAAAACGTACTTAGGTATCAAAGTCCTTATATTAAGCAAATCAAACAGCATAATTTTTTTGTTTTTTATTTATTTATGGATAGCCAGGGACACACCAACACTCAGACATCATTTACAAACAAAGCTTATCCACCAGATCAGAGGCAGTAGGGATGACCAAGGATGTTATTTTAATAAGTGTCACGATCGTCTTTGGGTGAGAGATTGGACCAAGGCGCAGCGTGTGGAAAGTACATCTTCTTTTATTCAGAAGAGGGAAAAAAACACAAAACGAACACTATACAACTAAACAAACAAAATAACAAACTGACGACCGTGAAGCTATAATAACAAAATGGTGCTGACACTGACCATTACACACTGACATAGACAATTACCCACAAAAAAGCTAAAGCCTATGGTTGCCTTAAATATGGCTCCCAATCAGAGACAACAATAACCAGCTGTCTCTAATTGAGACCCAATTCAGGCAACCATAGACTTTCCTAGACACCTACACTGAACACTAAACCATCTCCTCTAATAAACCCCCTAAACCATACAACACCCTAGACAATACAAAAAACACAAACTTCCCCATGTCACACCCTGACCTAACTAAAATAATAATGAAAACAAAGATAACTAAGGCCAGGGTGTGACATAACCCCCCCCTTAAGGTGCGAACTCCGGGCGCACCAGCATAAAGTCTAGGGGAGGGTCTGGGTGGGCGTCTGTCCACGGTGGCGGCTCTGGCACTGGTCGTGGTCCCCACCATAGTCACTACCCGCTTTCTTAACCCCACTGGAATAAGGGGCAGCACCGGACTAAGTGGCAGCACCGGACTAAGGGGCAGCACCGTACTAAGGGGCAGCACCGGGATAAGGGGCAGCACCGGGATAAGGGGCAGCACCAGGATAAGGGGCAGCACCAGGATAAGGGGCAGCACCAGGATAAGGGGCAGCACCAGGATAAGGGGCAGCACCAGGATAAGGGACGGCACCAGGATAAGGGACGGCAGCTCCGGACTGAGGGACGGATCCTGGCTGGATGACGGCTCTGGCGGATCCTGGCTGGACGGCTCTGGCGGATCCTGGCTGGACGGCTCATGGCTGGCTGACGGATCTGGCTGCTCATGGCTGGCTGACGGATCTGGCTGCTCATGGCTGGCTGACGGATCTGGCTGCTCATGGCTGGCTGACGGATCTGGCTGCTCATGGCTGGCTGACGGATCTGGCTGCTCATGGCTGGCTGACGGATCTGGCTGCTCATGGCTGGCTGACGGATATGGCTGCTCATGGCTGGCTGACGGATATGGCTGCTCATGGCTGGCTGACGGATCTGGCTGCTCATGGCTGGCTGACGGATCTGGCTGCTCATGGCTGGCTGACGGATCTGGCTGCTCATGGCTGGCTGACGGCTCTGGACGCTCATGGCTGGCTGACGGCTCTGGACGCTCATGGCTGGCTGACGGCTCTGGACGCTCATGGCTGGCTGACGGCTTTGGACGCTCATGGCTGGCTGACGGCTCTGGCAGATCCTGTCTGGTTGGCGGCTCTGGCAGATCCTGTCTGGTTGGCGGCTCTGGCAGATCCTGTCTGGTTGGCGGCTCTGGCAGATCCTGTCTGGTTGGCGGCTCTGGCAGATCCTGTCTGGTTGGCGGCTCTGGCAGATCCTGTCTGGTTGGCGGCTCTGGCAGATCCTGACTGACGAATGGCTCTAGCGGCTCCTGACTGACTAACGGCTCTGACGGCTCGGGACAGACGGGCGGCTCTAATGGCTCTGGACAGACGGATGGCTCAGACGGCGCTGGGGAGACGGATGGCTCAGACGGCGCTGGGGAGACGGATGGCTCAGATGGCGCTGGGGAGACGGATGGCTCAGATGGCGCTGGGCAGACGGATGGCTCAGATGGCGCTGGGCAGACGGATGGCTCAGATGGCGCTGGGCAGACGGATGGCTCAGATGGTGCTGGGCAGACGGATGGCTCAGATGGCACTGGGCAGACGGATGGCTCTGGCCGGATGAGGCGCACTGTAGGCCTGGTGCGTGGTGCCGGAACTGGAGGCACCGGGCTAAGGACACGCACCTTCAGGCTAGTGCGGGGAGAAGGAACAGGGCATACTGGACCCTGGGAGCGCACATTAGGCCTAGTGCGTGGTGCCGGAACTGGTGGTACCGGACTGGGGACACGCATCTCAGGGCTAGTGCGGGGAGCAGCAACAGGACGCACAGGACTCTGGGGACACACAGGAGGCTTGGTGCGTGGTTTAGGCACTGGTGGTAAAGGGCTGGAGACACGCACCATAGGGCTAGTGCGTGGAGGAGGCACTGGTGGTACTGGGTTGGGGCGGGGAGGTGGCGCCGGAAATACCGGACCGTGCAGGCGTACTGGCTCCCTTGAGCACTGAGCCTGCCCAACCTTACCTGGTTGTATGCTCCCCGTCGCCCGACCAGTGCGGGGAGGTGGAATAACCCGCACCGGGCTATGTAGGCGAACCGGGGACACCATGCGTAAGGCTGGTGCCATGTAAGCCGGCCCGAGGAGACGCACTGGTGACCAGATGCGTTGGACCGGCTTCATGACATCCGGCTCAACGCTCAATCTAGCCCGGCCGATACGTGGAGCTGGAATGTACCGAACCGGGCTATGCACGCGTACAGGAGACACCATGCGCTCTACTGCGTAACACGGTGTCTGCCCGTACTCTCGCTCTCCACGGTAAGTACAGGGAGTAGGCGCAGGTCTCCTACCTGACTTCGCCACACTCCCTTTAAGGCCCCCCCCAAGAAATTTTTGGGTTGTACTCACGGGCTTCCAGCCTTGCTTCCGTGCTGCCTCCTCATATCGCCTCCTCTCGGCTTTAGCTGCCTCCAGCTCTTCACGAGGGAGGCGATATTCTCCCGGTTGTGCCCAAGGTCCCTTACCATCCAGTATCTCCTCCCATGTCCATGAATCCTGTGTAGGTGGGTCCTGTTGCCGCTTGACACGCCGCTTGGTCCTGGTTTGGTGGGTAATTCTGTCACGATCGTCTTTGGGTGAGAGATTGGACCAAGGCGCAGCGTGTGGAAAGTACATCTTCTTTTATTCAGAAGAGGGAAAAAAACACAAAACGAACACTATACAACTAAACAAACAAAATAACAAACTGACGACCGTGAAGCTATAATAACAAAATGGTGCTGACACTGACCATTACACACTGACATAGACAATTACCCACAAAAAAGCTAAAGCCTATGGTTGCCTTAAATATGGCTCCCAATCAGAGACAACAATAACCAGCTGTCTCTAATTGAGACCCAATTCAGGCAACCATAGACTTTCCTAGACACCTACACTGAACACTAAACCATCTCCTCTAATAAACCCCCTAAACCATACAACACCCTAGACAATACAAAAAACACAAACTTCCCCATGTCACACCCTGACCTAACTAAAATAATAATGAAAACAAAGATAACTAAGGCCAGGGTGTGACAATAAGTGTGTGAATTAGACCATTTATTGTCCTGCTAAGCATTCAAATGTAACGAGTACTTTTGGTTGTCAGGGAAAATGTATGGAGTAAAAATTATATACTTTTTTTTATGAATGTAGTGAAGTAAAATTAAAAGTTGTAAAAAATATAAGTAGTACTTTCAAGTATTTTTACTTAACCACTGCCTCAGACTAACCTCAGACTCACCTCAGACTCACCTCAGACTCACCTCAGACTAAACCATGCCTGGGTACATATGCTATATTATTTGATGTAGATATGTGGATATGGAAATAGCTGTGGTAGCCCCGTAAAGTTAGTCATTTGCATATTTAGGAAGTATGTTAATGAGAGATGGTTAATGGGAAAAGTTCACCTGTTCCCCAGAAAAGCCACGGAACATGGTTTTTATTTGATTCTGGAGGAGGAGAGCAGCCTATCATCCTCTCTCTACCTCAAAGGGCTTCAGTTAGTCAGATGGTTTTTCAAACACATCCATACTAACTCACAATCGTCTATCACACCATTACAGCATACAGCCCAACCCTGCAGAAATGCTACTGGAAACACTTACGACATGTCAAACATCCATTTGGCTTTAATAACCTGCCACTATCAAAGCCATACAGTCAAATTATTTAGCAAACAAACAATTTGCCTGTAGCTGTATCTAAATGAAATGATGAGGAGCCGTGAGCCTCTGAGCACGAAGCACAGCAGAGGCTCTTTGTTAGTAAGGTCTGTAAACACCAGAATGTATTATGGCAATAATAGTCAGAGGACCCTATCATATACCACATATTGAGAGGCATTGTGTTGGTTTTGTTGGTCTTCTGTTTTAGAGTTTGTTGGATGAGTATGTGTAATTGTCTGCCTCTTACTGTAATCCAGCCCTCTTGTTCATAAGAAGACTTTAGAGCTGGCAGAACTGCTCTCTGGTTCATTCTGTTTCTCTTTGTGTCTGGAATGGTGTTCCAATAGGATTACATTCCTGTCTGTCTATCCAGTGTTTGGGGAACACAACACTGCATGAGACAACAAAGAGCAACATTTACAAAGCAAAACCTAGCCGCGAGCTGCCCAGTGACACGAGCCTACAAGAGAGGCTAAATCCCTTTTATGCTCGCTTCGACGCAAGCAACACTGAAGCATTCATGAGAGCACCAGCTGTTCCGGACGACTGTTCCGTAGTCGATGTGAGCAAGACCTTTAATCAGGTCAACATTCACAAGGCCATGAGGCCTGACGGATTACCAGGATGTGTACTCAGAGCATGCGCGGACCAACTGGCAAGTGTCTTCACTGACATTTTCAACCTCTCCATGACCGAGTCTGTAATACCTATATGTTTCAAGCAGACCACCATAGTCCCTGTGCTCAATAAAGCGAAGGTAACCTGCCAAAATGACTTCCACCCTGTAGCACTCACGTCGGTAGCCATGAAGTGCTTTGAAAGGCTGGTCATAGCTCACATCAACACCATCCCGGAAACCCTAGACCCACCCCAATTCGCATACCGCCCCAACAGATCCACAGATGACACAATCTCAATCGCACTCCACACTGCCCTTTCCCACCTGGACAAGAGGAACACATATGTGAGAATGCTGTTCATTGACTACAGCTTTGCGTTCAACACCATAGTGCCCACAAAGCTCATCAATAAGCTAAGGACCCTGGGACTAAACACCTCCCTCTGCAACTGGATCCTGGACTACCTGACGGGCCGCCCCCAGGTGGTAAGTGTAGGCAACAACTCATCTACCATGCTGACCCTCAACACGGGGGCCCCTCAGGGGTGTGTGCTTAGTCCCCTCCTGTTCTCCATGCTCACCCATGACTGCGTGGCCAAGCACGACTCCAACACCATCGTTTCTCTCTCGTTCACACAAACACTAAAGCACCAGACAGAGTAAATGTCCTACTACTGCGACATTCAAATGTACAACTCCTGCTGCAGGATTATTTTACTCCTGCGACGAAACTGGTCCAATTAAGATCCCATATCTGTATAAGGTACAGTCTGTCTTCATCCTTTTATTACATGTCCAGGGCCTTAACACTACAGAAGGCAGAAGGTAGTGTTGTATTCTACCAGGAGACAGCAGCCTGAGAGAGTGGTAGTACTGTCCTGTGTGGCTGTCTGCCTGGTGTAAATGAATGACTACATGCTGTGATCACTTACTGGAATGAGAAAGAGCTGGGGTGTGCAGAAACAGAGATCCTTCCAGTAGGTTCACATTAAATGGTTTGTCTTAAGTTGGCTTTAATGAGAGGTTGCCAATCAAATAAATTAAATAATTGCTGCAGGCTTAATTACATTTATTTATGGATGATTTTGTGCAGAATACGTTGTTTTGTCCCCTCCCACAAGGATTGTTTCTCTCTCTGTGAAATACAAACTAATAATTAAACCGATGGCTTCTTTTCAAACTAATGCCCACTGCCCTGTGAAAGTCCTGATTAAGCACAGCAATTCAATTACTCAAATTGGTCCACTATGTGCAATACATTAGTAATCTACCCCACATCCAAACATACACAATGTGTCTTGCTAATAGCAAACAAAACACAGTACCTCTTCAATAAATCTGAATTTTTGTATATTAAATGAGGGATAATCATTATGTTTTACGATGAATTAGATGCAGGATCAGATGCAGACACAGGAGGCGGATAGTACGATTCTCAGATCAGATTACAGTTCAAGGGGCAGGCAAAAGGTAAGTCAAGGCAGGCAAAGAGTCGTAATCCAAATCAGAGTCAGGCAGGTACAAATACATAGGGGATAATGGGGGAAGATAGGAGACACCTGGTGGGGGGTGGAGACAAGCACAACAACAGGTTAAACAGACCAGGGTGTAACACCCCGGGTGCCAATGATGTTGATTAAGGCAGCCACCTGCACCTCTCTGATTCCGAGGGGGTAAATGCGGAAGACTCGTTTCAGTTGAATTTCAGTTGTAGGTATCCCCCTTTCTTTCTTTTCAGTCCGCCAGTCCCCAAAAGAAAAAAGGCTATTTTAGGGTTGGGTTAGGGTTGGAATTAGGGTTAGGTTTAGGGTTAAGGTTAGGGTTAGGTTAAGGAAAATAGGATTTTGAATGGGAATCAAATGTTTGGTCTCCACAAGGATAGTGCAACAAACATGTGTGTGTGTGTTTGAAACCAATCGCAATCTTTCAGTCTACCAAGAGCATCTATTGCAACCTTCACCCTCTACAGAGTTTTGTTTAAGGCACCGCTCACACACCACAACACTGTTTTCCAACCCTCTCAATGTATTCTCCCCTATGTTCCTCCGGGTCCAGACGGACGCCCTGTGGTTTTGTATTCTCACCCTGCCGTCTCAGCCACTGCCTGGGGTGACTGAGTGGATGTTTGCCCTCTGCCTCATTTCTTACATGGAGCTCCATGGACTCCTGTGTCACAGAAGGATCTGAGAGACTATTGGGATCTCTCTCTATATTCTTCATCTTCTTCTCTTTTTCTAATTCCACCTCTCTCGCTTTCCTAATCTCTCTCCCTCTACCTCTCTCTCCCAGTTTCAGACACCATGAAAGCCAGTGAGCCTGAGGTGCTGACTGACTCATATGGTGTCAGGCCATAGTGGGTGAGAGCAGGGACGCAACTTTCACTGCTTTAGGACCATGCTGACGCCACAGAGCGGTTGGGTAGACTGTTTTGTGGTTTCATTCAGCTGGATTTAGGACCGCAGGGACACCACAGAGCGTGTGGACAGGCTGTGTGAAGGCAAAGCTGCTGAAAGGCTGGCGTGTAGGACCAGCACAGAGCAGAGGCATCTGCTGTCTATGTGTGTTGCACTTTTTCTCCAAGTTGTAAAAGCAAGAAGAACAGAAACTGGCTACTCTTTAGTTGACTGATGTAGTTGTCAAGGTAATTGCTGTTTGACAGAAGAAAAAAAAAACATTCCCAGTTCAGTGCCAGTAGTGTAACTGACATGTAACGTTAGCTAAGGTTTCATCCCCTCTTCACTGAAGTGAATGAACTACTATCAGGTAGTTGGCTAGCTAGTAGCTACCATAGACAGTTCAGCTCTAGCTATCTAACTGTCAGGTAGATGTATCTAACAGCTGTTGTGTGTATGGACATGTTTTATTGCCTTTGTTAAGTAAATTTAAGGATGTACAATTGTACCATTAGCTAGAGCTAGCCACAAGTTGGCTAACGTTAGCTAGCTAGCTCACTAACTTTATCTATTATTTTTGTCACCTTTACTGGCTCAAATAACCAACCAATCAGCCAGTTACCAACCTCTAGTAAACTTTTGGAAAAATTGTGTTTAACCAAAATCTCAATGCCATTTTACTGGAAACAAATTTACAACAGACTTTCAGCACGCTAATAGGGAAGGACATTAAACAAGCACGGCAGTTACACAAATGACTGACGAATGGCTGAGAGAAATTGATAATAAAAAGATTGTGGGAGCTGTTGTGTTAGAATTCAGTGCGGCTTTTAACATTATGGATCATAGTCTGCTGCTGGAAAAACTTATGTGTTATGGCTTTACACCCCCTGCTACAGTATATTGTGGATAAAGAGTTACCTGTCTAACAGAAGATAGAGGGTGTTCTTTAATGGAAGCCTCTCCAACATAATCCAGGTAGAATCAGGAATTCCCCAGGGCAGCTGTCCTCTTACTTTTTTCAATCTTTACTAATGATATGCCACTGGCTTTGAGTAAAGCCAGTGTGTCTATGTATGCGGATGACTCAACACTATACACGTCAGCTCCTACAGCGAGCAAAATCACTGCAACACTTAATAAAGAGCTGCAGTTCGTTTCAGAATGGGTGGCAAGGAATACGTTTGTACTAAATATTTCAAAAACTAAAAGCATTGTATTTGGGACAATTCGTTCACTAAACTTCAACTAAATCTTGTTATAAAATATTTTGTACATTTAGCAAGTTAACCTGACTAAACTGCTTGGAGTAACCCTGGATTGTAAACTTTCGTCGTCAAAACATGTTGATGCAACAGTAGCTAAGATGGGGAGAAGTCTGTCCATAATAAAGTGCTGCTCTACCTTCTTAACAACACCATCAACATGGCAGGTCCTACAGGCCCTAGTTTTGTCGCACCTGGACTACTGTTCAGTCGTGTGGTCAGGTGCCATAAAGAGGGACCTAGGAAAATTACAATTGACTCAGAACAGGGCAGCACGGCTGGCTCTTAAATGTACACAGAGAGCTAACATTAATAATATGCATGTAAATCTCTCATGGCTCAAAGTGGAGGAGAGATTGACTTCATCACAACTTGTTTTTGTAAGAAGTGGTGACTTGCTGAATGAACCAATGTGTCTGTTTAAATTACTAGTATTCAGCTCAAACACCCATGAATACCCCACAAGACATGTCACCAGAGGTTTCTTGACAATCCCCAAGTCCAGAACAGACTATGGGAGGAGCACATTACTACATAGAGCCATGACTACATGGAACTCTATTCCACATCAGGTAACTGATGCAAGTAGAAGAATCCGATTTAAAAAACAGATACAAATACACCTTATGGAACAGCGGGGACTGTGAAGAGACACACACTCAGGAACAGACACACACACAGGAACAGACACAAGTAGACACACGCTAGCACACGCACTCTACACCAACGTACGTTGTAATATTGTTGTATGTGGTATTATACATTTTGTATTGTAGATATGTAGTGGTGTAATAATGTTATATGATGTACTGTTATATATTTTGTTTTATGTGCAATGTGTCTTACTGTGTTTGGAACCCAGGAAGAGTAGCTGCTGTCTTTGCAGGAACTAATGGGGATCCTTGATAAATAAAAATAAAAATACAAACACAGCCAGCTAACACAGACAGCTAACACAGACAGCTAACACAGACAGGTAACACAGCCAGGTAACACAGCCAGGTAACAGCTAGCTAACACAGCCAGGTAACACAGCCAGGTAACAGCCAGCTAACACAGCCAGCTAACACAGCCAGCTAACACAGACAGCTAACACAGCCAGGTAACACAGCCAGGTAACAGCTAGCTAACACAGCCAGGTAACACAGCCAGGTAACAGCCAGCTAACACAGCCAGCTAACACAGCCAGCTAACACAGACAGCTAACACAGCCAGCTAACACAGCCAGGTAACACAGCCAGGTAACACAGCCAGGTAACACAGACAGCTAACACAGCCAGCTAACACAGCCAGGTAACACAGCCAGGTAACAGCCAGCTAACACAGCCAGGTAACACAGCCAGGTAACAGCCAGCTAACACAGACAGCTAACACAGACAGCTAACACAGCCAGCTAACACAGACAGCTAACACAGACAGCTAACACAGCCAGGTACACAGCCAGGTAACAGCCAGCTAACACAGCCAGCTAACACAGACAGCTAACACAGACAGCTAACACAGCCAGGTAACACAGCCAGGTAACACAGCCAGGTAACACAGCCAGGTAACAGCCAGCTAACACAGCCAGGTAACACAGCCAGGTAACAGCCAGCTAACACAGTCAGGTAACACAGCCAGGTAACACAGCCAGGTAACACAGACAGGTAACAGCCAGCTAACACAGTCAGGTAACAGCCAGCTAACACAGACAGGTAACAGCCAGCTAACACAGTCAGGTAACACAGCCAGGTAACACAGCCAGGTAACAGCCAGCTAACACAGTCAGGTAAAGACTTCAAACAAACCTCCTATGGTGGTTATTTTATTGATTCAATGATCAATGTTACCAATGACCCTGCTTTTCCATCCCTACACCTCCATCACTATAACACGATAACCTGACCATTGGCATTTATACAGTAACCACTGGGCTGGTTGAATCAACGTTGTTTCCACGTCATTTCAACCAAAAAATGCAATGTGATTACAATGAATCAACAAAAGTGATCACCCTTAAGGGAATTTAGCTTTTTTTCACCTAACTTTTTAACTACATGTAAATCTAATGACATGGTGACATTAGATTTCACATTGAATTTATGTTTGTTGACAACTCAACCAAAATGTAAATGAAATCTAGATGTCTGTGGCCAGTGCGTATGTTCTCTGCACTTAAATGATCCACTAAGTACGTTTCTAAGATTTAAAAAGAAGTATGTTGAATATTTCTACTTTGTAATCTCTTTAAATTGCCCATGCTCTATTCTGATTTAGAATCAGAAACATGTTCTAATCACAGTGGGCCTCTGTTATCTTCTTGGCTCTTTTGTTCTCCAGCTTCCGTAATCTCCCATGTAAAACCCTTTATCTGGGCTCAGGCTGAATGATGAGAGGGGAAGTGAGGGCTGCAGACATAAAGGACTGGATGTTATTGTGGAGCAGATAGATTGGGTGAGAATAGAGGACAGGGCTCATGACTGGTCTCCAGTGTCTGTCATGGCCATGCTCAGATATGGACGATCAGGATTAGACTTCCACACAGAACAATACAGAAAGGGCTTTATTCCTAGAGATCAACTGGCCCTTATTACATGCAGTAGATATTATAGTAATGCGGCCAATGAGGGCATTACTAAGACGTTCCTGAAGAATAAGTATTACTGAAAGAAGTTACAATGAAAGCCTTGATTACTTACACTGACTGAATCTGGAAATCTGTAGCAGCTAGATGGATCTGTGATGCTCCAGGAGCTGGAGTTTTTGCATATTTATAAAACAAATAATTAACGTGGTGTGTGTGTGCATGTGTGTGTGGCTCCATTTTGCACAGCCCTCTTTCATTACACTGCGTCTCTCCCTGCTCCCTGGCTGGCTTCCGTCCAAGGGGTTTCAGGCACAGCTCAGCCCACTGACTGAGAGTATGGTGGTGGAAGGGAAGATGGAGAGGAACAGGTGGATTTATTAGGCACAATTAACATAATTCCATCTTAAAACGCCCCGGCAGATGATATCAAAGGCCTTGCTGTGCCGAGTGGTCGCTCTGGTTTCATTAGCAGGGGCTGGGGCTATGTTGGAGGGAGAGTGAGGTGACACCCATCAGAGGCCTGTGTCATCTCTAATAGGTCTGGCCTGGGAACACCAACTCTCTCTCTCTTTCTTTCTCTATGTATTTCTCCTGCCCCCTCTCTGTCGCTTTCTCTCTCTTTCTCTCTCTCTCTCTACGTATCTCCCCACCCCCTCTCTCTATTTCTACCCCGCCTCTCTCTGGGATAACACTGAGGCCTCTGGGTACTTTGACTGCAAAGTCGCTTTAGGGTGTGATGCCCGTTTTCCTCTCTCCACCCTCTTCCTCTACTTCACATGCTCTGAGACACCCCCCTATATACACGCACAAGGCGTTGCACCAAGACGAGGATCTGCCACATAATGTGCCTTGAATATGTATGTGGGTTAACTGATGCGGTACCCTCTAATTGTGATGGGGAAAGGGAGAGTCTGGTGCAATGGCTGATTGGTGCTTGCTTCTTGACATAACATTGCATATCATTCCACAGTGGGTAAGGCTGAGCCCCCCTAATTGATATTTTATCTGATTGTGGAGGATATCTAGGAGAGTTTGTTGATGCATCACTCTTATTCCCAACACACATTTTCAGTCAGAATCGTTTCCAAGGAAAACGTAATATAGATAGCTATGGTATTTACATGGCCACGCTTGCTTTATTTTGAAATTTATGTTTTTTCCCATTCAATTTGAAAGCCCTCAATTTATTCCTTGGTTGCCTATGCTAATTAGGTTTTAACCAAATGTGATTATAAGAATACATGGTGATGTTGCTCTCCAATAGAGGGTGGTAGATCAGTTGACCGAAGGCAAGGCTTTTGAAGTTGGGAGAAAAAATCAAATTAAGCTAATTTTAAGGGATATGCTTTTAATTTTGAGCTTTTGCGTAAAGTGGTGCATTTCAGATTAAAAAACTTGAAGGTGTAGCAACCATGAAATCACTTGAAATAGGCCAGCTAACAATCCAGTGGTGTCTCCAAATACACTGTACCATGATAGTGATTGCTTACCAGCCATCACATCGATGGGTATGCCACTGGCTACAAACAAAAGAAGCACTGGACAAGCATGGCATGGGGAATAACTCCCATTATTTCTCTTGGCAGAAAAACACAAAATTCTGAGGAAAATGAGATGGACAGAGGGGAAGTTACTGGTGTTATTACTGTAGTGAATCTGAATTTTTGCCATTAAGGCCAAAATGGAAATATTCTTTTGAGAGAAATATATACACTGCAACACCAACACTGTAACAGTTCTGTAAAAAAATTAGTTTAAAGTAATTTTACAAGGAACTGACAGTCTGTTTTACACTGTACAATATGAATGATTTGCATTTTTTGTCTTTCTCCCTTCCTTATAGGTTTGTCCAGTCTTTTCCCTGGGTTACAAATAGAGTAGCCAGGTCCTGAGAGACATAATGGGCAAAGAGAGTCAGGTGAGGTTGGATTGTACAGGTGCATTTGGAAACTTCAGTGATTTTTTTGACAGTTTTATAAATCATGCTAACAGTAATACTCTTGTCTTGTTCAGAAGATTCTAATTTCCTTGACACTGGAAGTGTTCTTACAATTTTTTTAATTATTCTATTCTTTTTTTTCTTCTGACTTCATTTCTTTATACATAATAGAAAAATATAGCACCAAAGCCGGTGTGTGTGTGTGTGTGAGAGAGAGAGGGAGAGGGCCACAGATAGAGGAGAAACAGAAAGAGGGGTCCATGTTAAAACAGTAGAGACAGGGTCTAAGGTCACAGCGTTCATGACTGATGGACAGAGTGACAGCTGTTCCTTTATTTAAAAGGTCAATCAATCAGACCTGAGCACTAGAGCTCAGCTCCTCTACAGATGTAGGATCTTAATTTGATCACTCTTTTGTTGCTGAGAATGCAAACTTGTAGTGTTTTTGAGGTTTAAAGTGCTTACATTTTCCACTTTAAAATGTCAGACTTGATTTGCCCTAACAAAAAATTGATGAAGCCTAGCTAAAAATGTCCATAATTTACAATCCACGTAATAATTAACTTTTCATGTTGCTACATGATTATTATCCTGCTGTAGCAAACTGGCTTAAGATCCTACTTCTGTAGCTATAACCACTTAGAATCACAGAATGAAGCATAGTCTATACATGACACTACTCGTTGTACTGGGTCATCCATGCTTAAGGCGTTGACAGCAGTAATCAAGACTACTCAAATTATATTGAATTGTGTCACTAAAATAGCATCCTTCAGACCATTGTTCATTCTGACCAATTAGGTTGCTTCCTTCATAATTGCAAAACATTTGTACTCTTTAAGCACACCATCAATTCAATTCAAATTATGTTTTATTGTCACATACACCAGGTAGGTGCAGTGAAATCTGTTGTTTACAGAGTCAGCCATAGTAGTACAGCACCCCTGGAGAAAAGTAGGGATAAGTGCCTTGCTCAAAGATAAGACGACAGTTTTTTCACCTTGCCGGCTCGGGTATTCGAACCAGTGACCTTTCGGTTACCGGCCTGAAGCTCTAACCGCAATTTTGTTCTCTCTTTCTCATCCCTTATTTTCCAACTTCCTCTCTCGTCTCTGTCGTTCACTGGAATGTAATTACCTTAAGTGCCTCTGCTTCCTAGGCCATGCATTTCTTTCACTTGTGATGACAAAGACCACCACCACATCCTATTAATCTTACAGGGAAAAGCCAGAGATTGTATTTTGCATGCGATGGACCACTGCTTGCTTAGATTCAACAAACGGGAAACATATATTTGTTTCTAAAGTTGCTTGCTTTTTTGTTAATTTATGCAAAATATCCTATACGACAAACTCACAATCAAAACAATTTCTTGTGATAGGCATATTTTCAAAATAACACTGTATAGGAACATCACCTGTCTATGACTGCACACTTTGCTGTATTCCACCATTCTAAAGAGGGATTGAGATAGATTAATGAACAGGCAATCATCCTAACTGTACTATCCTCCAGTATCAGTCTCTATGATACAGTATCAGTCTCTATGATTGAATCCGTCTCTATGGTAGAATCAGTATGGTAGAATCAGTCTCTATGGTAGAATCAGTCTCTATGGTAGAATCAGTCTCTATGGTATAATCAGTATGGTAGAATCAGTCTCTATGGTAGAATCAGTCTCTATGGTAGAATCAGTCTCTATGGTAGAATCAGTCTCTATGGTAGTGTCAGTTTTTATGGTAGTATCAGTCTCAGTATCAGTCTCTATGGTAGTATCAGTCTCTGTGGTAGTGTCAGTCTCTACTGTAGTATCAGTCTCTATGGTAGAATCAGTCTCTATGGTAGAATCAGTCTCTATGGTAGTATCAGTCTCTATGGTAGAATCAGTCTCTGTGGTAGAATCAGTCTCTATGGTAGAATCAGTCTCTATGGTAGAATCAGTCTCTATGGTAGTATCAGTCTCAGTATCAGTCTCTATGTTAGTGTCAGTCTCTATGGTTGAATCAGTCTCTATGGTAGTATCAGTCTCTATGGTAGTATCAGTCTCAGTATCAGTCTCTTTGTTAGTGTCAGTCTCTATGGTTGAATCAGTCTCTCCGGTAGATTAAGTCTCTATGGTAGTGGCAGTTTCTGTGGTAGTGTCAGTCTCTATGGTAGTGTCAGTCTCTATGGTAGTGTCAGTCTCTATGGTAGTGTCAGTCTCTGTGGTAGAATCCGTCTCTATGGTTGAATCCGTCTCTATGGTAGAATCAGTCTCTATGGTAGAATCAGTCTCTATGGTAGAATCAGTCTCTATGGTAGAGTCAGTCTCTATGGTAGAATCAGTCTCTATGGTAGTGTCAGTTTTTATGGTAGTATCAATCTCTGTGGTAGAATCAGTCTCTATGGTAGTGTCAGTCTCTGTGGTAGTATCAGTCTCTGTGGTAGAATCCGTCTCTATGGTAGTATCAGTCTCTGTGGTAGAATCAGTCTCTGTGGTAGAATCAGTCGCTGTGGTAGTATCAGTCTCCATGGTAGTATCAGTCTCTGTGGTAGAATCAGTCTCTGTGGTAGAATCAGTCTCTGTGGTAGAATCAGTCTCTATGGTAGTATCAGTCTCCATGGTAGAATCAGTCTCTGTGGTAGGATCAGTCTCTATGGTAGTGTCAGTTTTCATGGTAGTATCAGTCTCTGTGGTAGTATCAGTCTCTGTGGTAGAATCAGTCTCTGTGGTAGTATCAGTCTCTGTGGTAGAATCAGTCTCTATGGTAGTGTCAGTCTCTATGGTAGTGTCAGTCTCTATGGTAGTATCAGTCTCTGTGGTAGTATCAGTCTCTGTGGTAGTATCAGTCTCTGTGGTAGTATCAGTCTCTTGATCAGTCTCTATGGTAGTATCAGTCTCTATGGTCGAATCAGTCTCAGTATCAGTCTCTATGGTAGAATCAGTCTCTATGGTAGTGTAAGTTTTTATGCTAGTATCAGTCTCTATGGTAGTATCAGTCTCTATGGTAGTATCAGTCTCAGTATCAGTATCTATGGTAGTATCAGTCTCAGTATCGGTATCTATGGTAGTATCAGTCTCCATGATAGAATCAGTCTCTATGGTAGGATCCGTCTCTATGGTAGTGTCAGTTTTTATGGTAGTGTCAGTCTCTATGGTAGTATCAGTCTCAGTGTCAGTCTCTATGGTAGTATCCGTCTCAGTATCAGTCTCTATGGTAGTATCAATCTCAGTATCAGTCTCTATGGTATTATCAGTTTCTGTGGTAGTATCAGTCTCTATGGTAGTATCAGTCTCAGTCTCAGTCTCTATGGTAGTATCAGTTTCTGTGGTAGTATCAGTCTCTATGGTAGTATCAGTCTCAGTATCAGTCTCTATGGTAGTATCAGTCTCTGTGGTAGTATCAGTCTCTATGGTAGTATCAGTCTCAGTCTCAGTCTCTATGGTATTATCAGTTTCTGTGGTAGTCTCAGGGCTCTATTTTAACAAATTTAACACAATGATAAATCTAAGCACTGGCGGTACTGCTTTAGGTTCTGGGGTGTGTCAGAAATATTTTTTCTATTTTCACAGCCCAAAAGATCATCCCTGTGCTGGCGGTGGCACGAAAGGGCTGGGTTTTGATGAATAAACAAGTTGTGGGTGTGTTGAGGCTTGTCCCCTCACTGGCCAAACAGAACATGCTCCATGTTGGTTGCTTCAAGTTGTGTATTTACAGTCTTTTATGTATTGCCTTAGAATCAACTCCAATTCCAATGCTAGTCTGTTATAGTTTCTGAAATAGATTACAGAAACACAATTACACAATTTAGACCTATCACATCTTTGCTAAATACTGTATGTTAAATTGAATCTGTTCGCAGAAACTAAGTAATTCCATGGCTTCAAAGTGGAAATATATACATAGCATTTGCATTGATATAGAATGGACATGCCAAATGTTGTCGATAAGCAAGATTAAATTCATTATTGATAAGGCCTAATCAAATTCTAAACAAAATGAAACAACTTGTTTTAAATAGACTATGTCTAAATTTACAGGCACCATAATTTCTCCTCATGTGGATATAATATTAAAACAATGCAGACTATGGAGGGTTTCATGCACATTCACACTTTTCACAGTAGCTGGAAAAAGATCCAATATAAAGAGAAAGGGAGAATGTCCACTCACCGTTATATTGCTGTCAAATATGTTTTATAAACATATTGGAACCATCTAACAGATCGCATTCACACTTCTCCAGAATTTGCATTGCATGCGCGCCACAAACGTTCTCACAATTATTTACTTATGGCATAAATGTCACGGCCGTCAAAAGAAGTGGACCAAAGTGCAGCGTGGTCAGCGTACATTTTGATTTTATTTTTTAAATGTTGCCAACAAAACAACAAACGAAAGACACAACCGTGAAGCTTACAGGGCTATAGTGCCACAAACAAAGTTAACTACCCACAATCCCAGGTGGGAAAAAGGGCTGCCTAAGTATGATTCCCAATCAGAGACAACGCTGTCCCTGATTGAGAACCATACCCGGCCAAAACATAGAAACACAAAATCATAGACGTAAAGGACATAGAATGCCCACCCAAATCACACCCTGACCAAACCAAAAAGAGACATAAAAAGGCTCTCTAAGGTCAGGGCGTGACAGTGCCCCAAAGGTGCGGACTCCGGCCGCAAAACCTGAACCTAAAGGGGAGGGTCTGGGTGGGCATCTACCAGCGGTGGCGTCTCTGGTGCGGGACGTAGACCCCGCTCCACCTCTGGCTCCACCTCTGGCTCCACCTCCACCCCTCGCTGCGGGCCCCGGACTGGGCACCCTCGCTGCGGGCCCCGGACTGGGGACTCTTGTTGCGGGCCCCGGACTGGGCACCCTCGTTGCGGGCCCCGGACTGGGCACCCTCGTTGCGGGCCCCGGACTGGGCACCCTCGTTGCGGGCCCCGGACTGGGCACCATCGTTGCGGGCCCAGGACTGGGCACCCTCGTAGCGGGCCCCGGACTGGGCACCCTCGTTGCGGGCCCCGGACTGGGCACCGTCGCTGGAGGCTCCGGACTGGAGACCGTTGCTGGAGGCTCCGGACTGGAGAATGTCGCTGGAGGCTCCGGACTGGAGAACGCCGCTGGAGGCTCCGGACTGGAGAACGTGGCTGGAGGCTCCGGACTGGGGACCGTCGCTGGAGACTCTGGACTGGGGACCGTCGCTGGAGACTCCGGACTGGAGACCGTCGCTGGAGACTGCGGACTGGGGTCCCTCGTTGCGGGCTTCGTGCCATGACTCCTCACTGGAGACTTCGTGCAATGGATCATCACTGGAGGCTTCTTGCCATGGATCATCACTGGAGGCTTTGTACCATGGATCATCACTGGAGGCTTCTTGCCATGGATCATCACTGGAGGCTTCGTGCCATGGATCATCACTGGAGGCTTTGTGCCATGGATTATCACTGGAGTGGAGAGACACACAGGAGGCCTGGCTCTGGGAGAAGGTACAGGACTCACCAGGCTGGGGAGACATATAGGAGGGTTAATTCTCGGCGCAGGCACAGGACTCACCAGGCTGGGGAGACATGCAGGAGGCCTTGTCCTTGGCCGAGGCACCGGATACACTGGGCCGTGAAGGCGCACTGGCGGTCTCGAGCGCAGATCTGGCACCACCCGTTCTGGCTGGATGCCAGCTTCCACCCGGCAAATGCGGGACCCTGGCACCGAGCACACCGGCCTGTGGATGCTCGGCCGAGACACAGTGCACATCACCCCATAGCACGGGGCCTGAACAATCCCATGCTTGCCACGGTAAGCACGGGGAGTGGGCTCAGGTCTCCAACCTGACTCCGCCACACTCCCCGTGTGCCCCCCAATTTTTTTGGGGGGGGGCTGCCTCTCGGGATTCCTTGCCAGCCGTGTTCCCTCATACCGCTGGTTCTCAGCTCTCGCCGCCTCCAGTTCTGATTTCGGGCGGCGATACTCCCCCGTTTTTGCCCAGGGTCCCTTGCCGTTCAAGATTTCCTCTCATGTCCAGGAGTCCATTCTTCCACGCTGCTTGTTCCTTTGGTGGTGGGTAGTTCTGTAACGGCTGTTGGAAGGAGAAGGAGAAGAGGACCAAGGTGCAGCGTGGTAAGTATTCATAATACTTTTAATAAATACGAACACTTGAACAAAAACAACAAAGAAACAAACGAACAGTTCTGCAAGGTGCAATACACAAAACAGAAAACAACTACCCACTAAGCACAGGTGGGAATGAGGCTACCTAAGTATGGTTCTCAATCAGAGACAACGATAGACAGCTGCCTCTAATTGAGAACCACACCAGGCCAAACACCTAGAAATCCAAAACACAGAACAAAACATAGAATGGCCACCCCAACTCACGCCCTGACCAAACCAAAATAGAGATAGAGAAAAAGGAACTAAGGTCTGGGCGTGACAGGAAGAGATTTTTGATGTACCGATTCCATGGTACAGGGTGTATGAGTTGATATATAAAACAACGCAAGATTCAAGACTTTGTGCTTTTCAGCTAAAATTATTATATAGAATTCTTGCCACCAACAAAATGTTGAATATTTGTGGCATAAAATCATTGAAGCTCTGCAGATTTTGTTGTGAGGATACAGAATCAATAGACCATTTATTTTGGTATTGCCCTCAGGTAGCCTGTTTCTGGTCTCAGGTTCAGGAATGGCTGAAAATGCATAGCATTGATCTGAAATTGACCCTAGAAATAGTACTGTTAGGCGATCTGGAGAGACCGGGTCAGTCAATTACTAATATACTAATACTCTTCGTAAAAGTATTTATCTTCAATACGCAATCTGTAGATTCTATTCGATTAGATAGATTGAAATTGTATGTTAAACATCATAGCATAGTTGAAAAATATGTGTTGCGTAGAAACACGAATTGGCTGGCCAGCAGAGATAGATGGGATGGGCTGAGGGAAGCTGAGGGTTGGTATGTGGAATTGGAGACAAGTGGGAGTGGAGTTGCTGTGTGAGAGAGAGAATGATGGTCAAAAGATAAAGGAAAAAAATGTCAGAATGAAACATAATAAAAGTACATTTGAATGAAACTAAGTGGCAGTGTTTTTACAACTAATGCCGGTTTGCCTGAGGCTGATGCCATGCAGGTGTTTGTACACATGCATACACACACTCTCATTCAAATAAACACATACAAGAACACACACATACATGTAATAGTGCCAGACATGCACACAAACATATAAAGTAGGCAATTCTGTTATGATTTCAGTTGTCCTTGATGTCCTTTGTTTTAAAAGTATTATTTTGTTTAAAAAATGTTGCATTGTTGTTTGCTCTTTTCTTCTGTCTTTTCCTTTTTTCTCTTTAGTTCATTCTCTTCGTTGTTGGTGCATTGGGGGGTTCTTGTGGGTGGGGAATGGAATCAATTGTATATTAATTTTTTTTCTTCCGGGGGGGGGGGGTTGAGGGACAGCTATTGGGGAACTGTGGGGGGATCTTTGAGGGTTCGGGTTTCACAAGATTGTGATCATGAAAAAGGAAACTATGACAAATATTTTATATCACTATCATGCACATGCACCCACACACATAAGGATGGCTCTGTTGCTGAAAGACTGATACGTGTTTGATAGTGTCTTGATGCTGTATTATTTGTCCTTCATGTTCTAATAGTTTGTTACCCCTTCCTTGTGTTTTTTGTAATAAATAATAATAACAAATAAAATAAAAATCCCTTTGTTACAACAGAGAGAGATTTTGTAGTACTGTGACATCCAAGATTGGATAATGAAACAATATTTCTGTAATCCAAACAGTTGGATTTGTCCGTGGGTACTCAAAGAACAATTATGTCAGATCAGTTGTTGTTTTGGGATCTCATTATGGATGGCATAACAACATAACTGTATCTCTGAATATTTCCCAGTTGTCAGGTTTACATCCAAATGTTGTGGAATTTATAAGATTAAATATGAAACTATTTGTGAGAAGATGAAATGGGATGTTAGCCTTCTAAATGAGAATCGTTTTTCATATAAAAGTTCTACCAAGTCAGTGACCACACCCACGTGAGCACAGACATTATGTTGACGTCATGGAACGCTCCTTTTGCCAGAGTGCATAAAAGCCCTCCTAACGAAATTTACATCAGACCATCCAGGCAGACGGTATTGAACCAGACATCACGAATGGTCAGACTCTATGAGACCAGACAAATGTGGAGCGTGGCTGAATGTTGAAATGGTTAGAAACTCTGAAACTCTCTCTCTCGAAGAAGAAGAAGACTACACAGGAACTTTCAGTCTGCAGCTGTTAAAGTACTTTAGTCTAGTAAACTTGACCGAGGACAACCCGGTGGTACTTTGAAAGATCCACACCAACGTCTAAGGCGTCGACCTCCACCACGAACTGTCAGGACAGGTCCGGATGGATTAGGATGGGGCAGTGGTGAAACGATTCTTGAGATCCAAAAACACCCGGTTAGCAGCTGGGGACCATGTGAACAGAACCGTGGGACAGGTTCTGGGGGGAAGCCAGGGTGCTGTAGCCCCAAATGAAGCGGAGGTAGAAATGTGCAAATCCCAGGAAATGGTGCAGCTGCACTCTGGATGTGGGTTGGGGCCAATCCACCACCTCTCTCACCTTGTCAGGATCCATCTGAATGTTCACTGCAGCGATGACGTATCCCAAAAAGGAGATAGTGGAGTGATGGAATTCACATTTCTCCACTTTGACAAACAGCTGGTTCTCCAGGAGGTGCTGGAGGACTTGTCGGACGTGGAGGACATGATTTTGAGCCGAACAGGAAAGGACAAGAATGTCATCGAGGTAGAAAAACATAAAACAGTTTAACATGTCACGGAGCACATCGTTGAAAAGATGTTCACCCCCTGGAGAGGCTCGAATGCCAAGGAGAGGAGTGGTAGAGGGTAACGATTTACTGTGATGTCATTGAGGCCCCGGTAGTCGATACATGGGCGCAGGGTTTTGTCCTTTTTCTCCACAAAGAACCCTGTGCCGAAAGGGAATGCAGAAGGATGAATGCTCCCTGCAGCCAGAGAGTCCTCAATGTACTTCTCCATGGCCTTGGTCTCTGGGCCAGGCATGGTATAATGCCACACCCGAGGCGGTGTGTTGCCTGGGAGGAGATCAATGTCGGAATCCTAGAGACGATGCGGCGGAAAGGATGTTGCGCAAGCCTTGTTGAAAACTTCCCGGAGGTCCTGATACACTGGAACGGAGGAGAGATCCGAGGCTTTTCCCAAGCCCGCAGGAGGACGTCACGGGGCAGGCTGTGCTGCCTTAAGTCAATGTGGGTGGCAGAACGGGCTCCAACCTAGGATTGAACCATTAGCCCAATTGATCACGGGGTTGTGCCTCTGGAACCATGAAAATCCCAAAACCACAGGAGCATGTGGAGATTCAATTAATAGAAACTGTATGGACTCACTATGATTGCCCGACATGCGCAGGTTAATGAAAACCATACTGTAAGTGACCCTGCCAATGGAGCGTCCGTCCAGTGCTCTGGTGTCCATGGGAATAGAAATGAGTTGTGTGGAGATACCAGGGTAGCGTCCATGAAGCTCTCGTCAGCCCCAGAGTCAATGAGCACCCAGAGATATTTAGACCGGTCACTCCACAGCAGGATAGCATGGAGAGGAGTATGAGAAATGAGAGTTTGGAGACTCACAGTATGGCCCACCAGCGTACTCGTACCTACTGATGAACCTGGTCTTTCACTGAACAGGTGGATATATAATGTCCTGTAGTACCACAATACAGGCAACTAATGGAGCTCAGCCTGTGTAAACGTTTGTTAGTAGACAATCTAGCCCTACCTAGCTGCATGGGCTCTGGAGGAGACGAGTAGCCAGTCCCCGATGATTCTCTCGGGAATGCAGGCGTCGGGGACTTCCGGGGTTCTTCGGAGGCGAGGGAGAAACCGTGGAACAGACCTCCTCTCTATACTGCATTCCCATAGGTGCCCATCGGTCCTTATGGTCAGGGCTATGAGGGAGTCGAGGTCCATGGGTAACTCCTGAGCTGAACGCTCATCTTTAATTTCCTCCGATAATCCATGAAGGAAGGTGTTGACCAGGGACTCCGGGTTTCAGGCACTCTCGGCGGACAACAAGCGAAATTCTACCGCGTAGTCTGCCACACTACGGAAGTCTTGACGTAGTTGAAGTAGCTTCCGAGCCAGCTCTCTCCCGGACACCGGAGAATTGAACACCTTCCTCACCTCCGCTACGAAATCCTCCAGACGAAGGCAAATGGTGGCGAACGCCGTTCCAGACATCAGCCCAGGTGAACGCCATTCCAGACATCAGCGTTATGAGATATGCTGTCTTCGAACGATCTGAAGGAAACGAAAAGGGCTGCAGCTCAAAGATGAGGGAGCAGTGGGACAGAAATGCCCGGCAGGTTCCAAGGTCCCCAACATAGCGCTCTGGAGGAGGTAAGCGAGGTTCTCGGGAAGCCGATGTAGCGGGGTAGCGGGGTTACTTAGAATCCGAGATGTTTCCGTTGTGGCTTGATGCCTGATAGATAGTCCGCGGAATTGCTCCAGTAATGAGTTAAAACCCTGATCATGGCGTTCCGCCAAGGTATGGAGTCCTTCGACAAGGTTCTGAGGTAGCTCCTCGTGTCTTCCAATGGTCGGTCCTTGCAGACACACAGCGTTGTGGAGCTGGTCCAAGTCTGCTGGGTCAGTCATGGCCAGTTCGTACTATAATGACACAGGATGAGACCCAGATGTAGACACAGGAGGCAGATGGTTCAAGTCTCAGAGATGTATTATATACAAGGGGTAGGCAAATGGCAGGTCCATGACAGGCAGAGATCAGTAATCCTAATAAGAGACAGGCAGGTGTAGAACGGCAGGCAGGCTCAGGGCAGGCAAAAACAGGTCGGAACCGGGAAGACTAGAACATAAACTAGAGAGGAGGAAAAACACAGGAAATCACGCTGGGACGACTTGACAAGACAAGATGAACTGGCAACAGACAAACAGAAAACGCAGGTATAGAGGGGGTAATGGGGAAAATAAGAGACACCTGGTGGGGGGTGGAGACAAAAAGGGTTCTATCTGGAAAGAAAAAAATGATCCTATGGGGTAAACCGAAGAACCCTTTTGTAACCTTTTTTTGTAATAGTGTAGGACATAGAGGAGTTCTGATTCCTAATTCCAAATGAGGACCAATCTCTGCTTGTTTTTTCAATGCCTTTCAATCTCAGCAGGGAATCATTTGTAGGTGATGAAGCTACAGCATTCTTGAATAGCTCCTGGAGCCCTGTTCAGACAGAGTATAGTTAAATTGAAATCATCCGTCCATTTTCCAAGATCATTTACAGAGATAAGCAACTTTGCTGTGACCTTGCTCTGTTTTGAAGCGGGTCACGGCCCTTGGCACTTAAGAAGGTGCTTTCAATCAGCTTGGTCTTTCTTTGAATGCTGCAGTGTGGGGAAGAGAAATCTATGTACTGTAAACAGTAGTTCAGTCAGCAGCATGGTGGCATGGACTCACCCTTCTCTGTTCTGAGTGACCAGCCATATTGATTACATAACCCAGCTGTGTTCACTCCACTGCCTCCTTTTGTTGCCATTATAAGACGCTGTGCATAGTGCCAATACGTTCACCATTCACTGTGGCCTTGGATGAGAAATGTCCACCACTGCAGTTATGACTGGAACAAAGGCAAGAAGGGCCATGTGATGGCTTTTTGTGTTCAGGACTCTCTTGGCTATAGGACTCTTAAATCCTGCTTTTAACTGCTTTTAGTGGAGTGTGAAATGCATTGCCTTGTACTTGATTATATATGGATTCCATTTACCGGATGACCATTTGGTTTTCTGTGCAACACACACTGAAATAGGGGTTGTAGTTATCTCAGTGGTGAAGTCACATTCAAGCGATTGCCAGCTGTAATTGATATTAATGCTTGTCGATGCACTACTAGTCAATTCTTTACGCTTCACAAACCTGTGGACTTACTTTGAGGATTACTTTGATTTCAGTACTGTATTTAAAAAAAAATAATTGTTTTAATTTATGAATGCGTGATAGTTGTTTGGATGGATTGATGGATAGCTAAATAAGTCTATCGAAAAGGCAACAATAGGCTGTGCGATGAAATTCAGCAAGAGCAGAGGGCTGAATGATTGAATGACAAAAATTCCAGGTTGCACTTTATTTGAATAGCCCCAAGTAGATGATTAGCAGATGTTCCACAGATGTTCAATAACTGTCAACCACATTTCAACTAACTATCTACTAACCCTAACCTTAACCCTTATCCTAACCGTAAACTTAGCCCTTACCGTAACCCTAGCCCTAACCTTAACCCTTAGCCTAACTGCTATTCTAAACCTAACCCTAACCGTAACCTAACGAAGCAGTTACTTATCAACAGATAATTTGTTGATAGTTTGACCATCTGTAGAGCATCTATAGGACTATCTAAATAAAGTGTGACCAATTCCCCTAACGCATAACAATAGACAGAGCACACAAGGACACCAACGAGTGTTTTGATTAACTGTTCATTTGTCTCAGGAGGTGTGTGTGTGCTTGCACGCTTGTGTGTGAATGCATGGTGTGTAAATTGGTTAGCTTGAAGGATTCAACCAACGTCCCACCTAAAGAAAAAAATTAAGAAACCTCTAGATTGTAGGGTGAAAAGAACCGTTCAATATCTTCCGTATGAGGGTCCCTAGACCCAGCCTGAGGCTAAGATGCTGCATTAAAGATCCACAGCTCCGGGGACAGTATCTCTCAGTACCTCCATCCCTATTCCTCTCTCTATCTGTAAATATGCATCAGTCAGGCGGTTGCTTCATTGCTGCCTATTCATTACAGATTATATTTTAACTCACCCTCACACCCTGACAGGGAGAGAGAGTGAGGAGAAGAGTAGACATAAAAACGGCATTACGAGTGACAGTGAAACGGAGCTGCGTCTTTGAAGACTTACAACCTAATCCTGTCAGCTGAACCACCAGCCCTGCCTCAGCTTTGATTCCCCCAGTCTAAGCCCTACTCCGGCTGGAGACTAAGCATGAGGGTCACAACACACACAGCAGAGGAATAGCAGGGCTGTGTTGTTAAAATTACAATGGGGACTATTTATTCAGATAGCAGTACGTGCCTTGTTTGCACTATTCTATTCTCATACATTATGTAAATCCACTTCACACCCTTCAACAACTCGGTGTTATTGTTGACCCAAAGACAATGGATATTGTGTCTACCTTTTATTTTGACCTGTAGGTTCTTGTAGTCGTTTCTATAGTGTGATCAAGCTGAACGTAGAACGGACTGTGAGAGCATCCCTTTTGATTACTCATGGCTTGGCAGGCCAATAGATATATTCAAGTACAGTCAGCTGAACAGATGCAGATCGCTGATGGAAATGTACCAGATGAAGAGTAGCATTTTGTACAGTGTTGTGTGTTCTGGTCTTCAACCATGCACCTAATTACTCCTCATCGTAGATGCTCCCTTAGGAAGCCTTTCATCTACCATTCACCAGATCAAATAAAGATCCTCCACTGAGGAAGTCAAAATGTACCTGTATATCCTGAACGCAATTTAAACCTGTATGATCAATTATCATATCTATAATGTTTTTCCCTGAAAAAAAGGACAGAAATTAGAAAACAGGATTACTGCTATTTGTCAGTGACATGCAGCGCTTGCATAATATTCCCCACTTTCCTCTCTTCTCATTGTGCCTTTTTGGTCCCTCAGAATGTGGATGACTGTGAGATCTGTGGGATCTGTGCTGAAAGGGAAACCAGGGGGCATCCTAGGTCAAGGAAAACATCTGATTTGGTAGAGAGGGGTTGGTGGAAAGTTAAAAGGAAGGTAATTGGGGTAGTTTGAGTTTGTTGAAGGAGATAGAGAGATGGAGGGAGGGAGGCACGTACAAGCATCCTGGGTGCTGAATAGTGCTTTATTTCTCTCCCTGCACATCAGGTGCTCTAACAGACTGACAAAGACGTGAAGGTCCGTGTGGGATAGGGCGGTGGGATGTGCCTAGCATGTGAGAATACTTGTGAGGTAGTTATCCTCTATTAGCATACACTCCTGTGGATCCATGGTGCCTTTTTCTATGCGTGTGGGGGGGGGGGGGGGGGGGGGGTGCTGCCTCCATTTCTACCTCTCCTGTTCAATGATCATCCTGCCTGGCTGGCTGGACATGGGTCTTTTAGCTGCCGCAGCATCAAAGGTACATTTCTTTAAAGCCACCTTAGAAAGCTTCAGTCTCCCAATAGGAACTATGGCCCAAAGGACAGTGGCTACAACGACTGCCAATTAGGAGCTCCAAAGAGTTCCATTTGATCTCTGTAACGACGTTCGTCTGAGGAAGAAGGAGAGGACCAAGGTGCAGCGTGGTACGTGTTCATGACTTTTAATAACACTGAACATTAGAACAAAAAATAACAAAACGGAACAAACGAAACAGTCCTGTCTGGTGTAGACACAAAACAGAAAACAACTACCCACAAAACACAGGTGGGAAAAGGCTATCTAAGTATGGTTCTCAATCAGAGACAACGATAGACAGCTGCCTCTGATTGAGAGCCACACCCGGCCAAACACATAGAAATAGACAACATAGAACAAAAACATAGAATGCCCACCCCAACTCACGCCCTGACCAACCAAAATAGAGACATAAAAAGGATCTCTAAGGTCAGGGCGTGACAATCTCAGAAAAAACTAAATGTTACACAAAGAGGGACACTCACTGAGAATAAAGTACTCTAGTGTTTTATAAAGAGTACTAAAACATTTTATGCCATTGGACTTGGCACTGAGTGTCTTTGCCTTTGGCTGGTTGGCAACAATATTGAAGGACAAAAGTTGAATGCAAATTGAACGAGCTACACATCTGCAAGATGTACATTTATTGAGGCCAATTTTTTAAATAGTTTTTCACCATACAGTATATACTGTATCACTATATATCAGACAAACTTTAGTTAAAGTGTTTTTAGAATGCCCTTAAGCTGTTTAGAGCACAGGTTCAGAACCTTTGACAAGCCTATAAACCATATGATAAACACCCATTTGTTTAGTACCAGTTTGACCCTGCATGTGTGAATTTGTTGTAGAGCCCCATCTCTCAGTTTGTCATAATGCCATAAAGAGCAGATTGGAGTCCCGAGGTCTAGACATTGTTTTGTTGGTCTACATAGCCCACATAGTTTAACACCTTGGTCAGTCAGGTTGATATTTCCTGTTGACTAACTAATGTGTAAGCCACACTCTTAGAAACCCATGTAGAACCCTCTGTGGAAAGGGTTCTACATGGAACTCAAAAGGGTTCTACCTGGAATCAAAAGGGTTCTACCTGAAACCAAAAAGGGTTCTTCAAAGGTTTCTCCTATGGGGACAGCCAAATAATCATTTTAGGTTCTAGATAGCAGCTTTTTTTCTAAGAGTGCAGGGAGAGTAGGCAGTGTCAGTGTTGAGCTCTGTCAACCTCTGACAGGTGGTTAATAGATTGAGGTCATGCTGAGAATCTAGAGGGCATTCTGTCACCTGTTTTAATGGAAGCTTCTACTCTCATTGCTCTCTTCTCCTTCGCCTGTCCAATCAGTCAATCTGTTTACTCTCTGAGCAAGACCACACACAAACACACACAGGCACTTCAATCTAGGGACCGTTGGTCCTTTTTCTCATCCCGTTACTTTTTAGTGAATAGAGCATCTATTCTAAACTGTGTAAACTTGTGACAAATATCATGGTTAATTAATATTATATATATATATATATATATTATTAATAATACCTTCCACTAGTTCATTAGTTCCATAACATATATTTTACTTTGCACCAATTATTAAGTAACAAGTTTGAGATTATTAAAAGTACATTTATCTCTCCTCCTCGGCTGAATAGAGAACATTGTCTGAAATCCACCCTCACAAATCACAGTGGTCATTTACAGTATGTCAATAATCTGATCACCATTTTGGTTTCACCGTCTAGTTCTAGTCACTCTCGCCTGCAACTCTGTCTTCTCCTCTGACCTCTGAACCTGTGTGGCCATGCCATTAGTGGTGGTCCATCCTTGAACCACCGCTGGCTGCGTTTTATAACAGAGGTCCGGAAGTGTCATCACATTGTGTTGCTACTTGCTATTGACTTTCCATAATTCACTGTGGAACAATGCAGTTTGACAGGTGGATGAGATGTACATTACCTGTGATCTGATCATTATGTGTGTTGAGGAGAAGAGTAGAGGAGGGAGGGGAACAAGGCCATTCACCTCTCTCCCTCTACCCTCTTAGAAAAAAGGTGCTATCTAGAACCAATAAGGGTTATTTGGCTGTCCCCATTGGATAACCCTTTGAAGAACCCTTTTTGGTTCCAGGTAGAACAATTTTGGTTCCAGGTAGAACGTTTTTGGGTTCCATGTAGAACCCTTTCCACAGAGGGTTCTAGATGGGACCCAAAAGGGTTATCCTATGGGAACAGCCGAAGAACCCTTTTGGAACCCTTTTTTCTAAGAGTGTAGGCTGGTCTGCTCCATGGGTCATAGGGGGAAGTGCTCTGAGGTTTCCTCACCTCACTAACTGATGGACAATAGGAAAATGTCAAAGCTCTGTCATTATCCAAAACATTGGTCAGTTAATTGTATAAAGCTGAACACGGTTATGCAGGTTATAATTTTTTCTTGCAATGAAGAAATTCAATACCTGTTTAGAATAGGAAATCAGAAGAAAAATACATCTAGGTAAGACGTCATGCACTGTGTTGTTCGCAGCTAAATAACTCTTATTTCAGTAAAACAAAAAAGTTCAGTTATGCCCTTGACCACTTTTAAAAGAGAGAATATGCTCTCTTGCAAAAACAAAACAGCTACATAGGAGTAAATCACGAGGTCAACTCAAGTACACCTCAAAGTCAGACTGTGATTGATGGCTGTAATGTGTTGTCATGGTGATATTCCTCTACCAATTAGTACAGATCTATTGTTGCTCTGTGCTCTTTTAATGATCATGGTGGGCGGGAAATGATGGGCCCTAATATCATTTGTCTTACTAATCATGTGTTTATCACTAGCTAGCTCTGTGGTTGGTCCCAGGGGGCGGAGGTTTAAAACCTGCTCTGCTCTCTGTCCTCCTCCCCCCGCCCCTCACCCCTCACCCCTCACTGCAGCACTCTGAGAGCCCCACTCTAAAAGAGAGCCGTCAGTAACATGCACAGTAATGTAATGTTAAACCCTGTCCAACTACAGGGGCGGAGTGACAGGAATGAATCCTCATTAAAACATGTAATAGCACAATAATGTTACTAAATAGGCCTATATGTAAGGTTGTTAGAGAGCTATGAATCCCTTCTCTAATCATTCCTATGGAGATGAACTATTCCATGAGGAGCTTGTTCTGAGGCCTCAGTGTTGTGATATCGAACCACTCCATTCACTTTTAATTGTTTCATTGTAAGGTTAATTGGCTTGTATTGGAGCCAGGGAATCCAATTAGCTTAGTTGTTATTCCCGCTCAATCCACCTATTGATCCCTGTATGTTGATCATGAGTTAAAGTGTTTTTACAAGGTGGGTCGGGAAGTAAACAATAGTTTTAGGAATCTACACATTACATTGTGTTTCATGCTAAGAAATGTGACCCCATCTAGGATCTTAGATTGATTATCTAAACCAAGTTTTAGTGATGGGGGGAAAAAATCGATACAATTACATATCGGGATATAATTTTGACAATATTGCAATATTGTTTTTGCGCTAGTTGGCTGTACCAGCACCAAAACGCCAGTATTTTTCTTTCATAGCTTATTTTTTAAATGCGTTGGACTTGTAACCAAAAGGTCGCAAGATCGAATCCCCGAGCTGACAAGGTAAAAAATCTGTCGTTCTGCCCCTGAACAAGGCAGTTAACCCGCTGTTCTTAGGTCGTCATTGAAAATAAGAATTTGTTCTTAACTGACTTGCCTAGTTAAATAAAGGTAAAACATTTTAAATAAATAAATAGGGACCCAATTTGTTTTTAGCACTTTCATTTGCATGACTTATCAAAATACATGTTCTCATGGCTCTCTCTAGTCCCTCTGCAGCAGACATATGATGAGCAATATGTTTGAATCACAATAAAATCACAGTATCGAATCGCAATACATATAGAATCGTGAAACAAACTGTTTAAGCTGAAACAAACAGTTTAAGCTGAAACAAACTGTTTAAGCTGAAACAAATGGTCTAAGCTGAAACAAACTGTTTAAGCTGAAACAAACTGTTTAAGCTGAAACAAATGGTCTAAGCTGAAACAAACTGTTTAAGCTGAAACAAACGGTTTAAGCTGAAACAAACTGTTTAAGCTGAAACAAACTGTTTAAGCTGAAACAAACTGTTTAAACTGAAACAAATGGTCTAAGCTGAAACAAATGGTTTAAGCTGAAACATGCTTGCTCTAGCCAACATACTGCAGATGGACGTTGACCCATTCAAATCCATTAAAGGTTTCCTTAGACTAACACAGAAAGAGAGAGAGGGACGGAAAACACATAGAGAGAGGGGAAGAGTGCAGAGGTGTAGTGGGTTCCATGAACCATAAAATACCAGTTCCCTCCTACCTATAAGGCTGATTCCTACTGCTCTCCCCTGTAGAGAATACAGCCCTCCTGGTGGAGCAGCAGGCAGCAGACAGGAGGCAGGATACCAGTCAGCTACTGACAGACAGGAGACAGAATACCAGACAGCTACTGACAGACAGGAGGCAGGATACCAGTCAACTACTGACAGACAGGAGGCAGGATACCAGGTAGCTACTGAAATACATGAGGCAGGATACCAGGTAGCTACTGACAGACAGGAGGCAGGATACCAGACAGCTACTAACAGACAGGAGGCAGGATACAAGACAGCTACTAACAGACAGTAACAGTATTACAGAATTATCATCAGGTCTTTTCTACCATACTGTAACAGTATTACAGAATTATCATTATGTATTTTATAACAGTATTACAGAATTATCATCAGGTCTTTTCTAACATACTGTAACAGTATTACAGAATTATCATTATGTATTTTATAACATACTGTAACAGTATTACAGAATTATCATTATGTATTTTATAACATACTGTAACATTATTACAGAATTATCATCAGGTCTTTTCTACCAAACTGTAACAGTATTACAGAATTATCATCAGGTCTTTTCTACCATACTGTAACAGTATTACAGAATTATCATTATGTATTTTATAACATACTGTAACATTATTACAGCATTATCATCAGGTATTTTCTTCCATACTGAAACATTATTACAGCATTATCATCAGGTCTTTCAAATGAACCTATATTTAACTAGGCAAGTCAGTTAAGAACAAATTTGTATTTATAATGATGGCCTATTATTACAGCATTATCATCAGGTCTTTTCTAACATACTGTAACATTATTACAGCATTATCATCAGGTCTTTTCTACCATACTGTAACATTATTACAGAATTATTATCATCAGGTACCAACACTGAGGTTCTATTTTTTTTCAACAGGGATTGTTTTCTTCGCCGTTCATACATGACAGAATAGTGTTCAACCACCTGTTATCTAAGGGATATGGAAAAGAAGGCCAGGATTTTGTTTTAACCAGTGGACCATATACACCTTATAGGTTTGTTTGTATTTCAGTCATCAGACATTTTTATTGTATTAGACAGAACTGTCTAAGTATAAATAAAAACACAGGAGTGTGAAGGTCATGGAAGATGGATCAAAACCTGGAATAATGGTTGTGTGGACTGATGGATGGATGGAGGGATGGATGGATGGATGGAGAGATGAATGGAGGACTGGAGAAAGATAGACATGGGTGATGGATGGGTGGAGGGATGGATGGGTGGAGGGATGGATGGAGGACTGGAGAAAGATAGACATGGGTGATGGATGGGTGGAGAGATGAATGGAGGACTGGAGAAAGATAGACATGGGTGATGGATGGGTGGAGGGATGGATGGATGGAGAGATGAATGGAGGACTGGAGAAAGATAGACATGGGTGATGATGGGTGGAGGGATGGATGGGTGGAGGGATGGATGGAGGACTGGAGAAAGATAGACATGGGTGATGGATGGTGGAGGGATGGATGGATGGAGAGATGAATGGAGGACTGGAGAAAGATAGACATGGGTGATGGATGGGTGGAGGGATGGATGGGTGGAGGGATGGATGGAGGACTGGAGAAAGATAGACATGGGTGATGGATGGGTGGAGAGATGAATGGAGGACTGGAGAAAGATAGACATGGGTGATGGATGGGTGGAGGGATGGATGGATGGAGAGATGAATGGAGGACTGGAGAAAGATAGACATGGGTGATGGATGGATGGAGAGATGAATGGAGGACTGGAGAAAGATAGACATGGGTGATGGATGGGTGGAGGGATGGATGGATGGAGAGATGAATGGAGGACTGGAGAAAGATAGACATGGGTGATGGATGGTGGAGGGATGGATGGATGGAGAGATGAATGGAGGACTGGAGAAAGATAGACATGGGTGATGGATGGGTGGAGGGATGGATGGATGGAGAGATGAATGGAGGACTGGAGAAAGATAGACATGGGTGATGGATGGATGGAGAGATGAATGGAGGACTGGAGAAAGATAGACATGGGTGATGGATGGGTGGAGGGATGGATGGAGGACTGGAGAAAGATAGACATGGGTGATGGATGGGTGGAGGGAGACATAAATACTGGAGTGTTCCACACACAAAGCACTCTGTCTGGTCAAAAACAATTCACATCATAATAAAATCAGATTTGTTTTTGTGTGTGTTTTAGAAAAAACAGAATGTCAGACATTTCGGAGTTTCCTAATTCAGACAAGCAAGTGAACGTCACATAATCTGCATCACCCGGTCATACTGTCATCAAGGCAGCATGGTGCATCTATTAGAAACATTCAGTAGCTGTGCGTGGCAAAGTCACCGGGGAAGCTAAGCCAGAAAAAAATGCCATATTACACCTTACAGTACCAGTCAAAAGTTTGGACACACCTACTCATTAAAGGGTTTTTCTTTATTTTTACTATTTTCTACATTGTAGAATAATAGTGAAGACATCAAAACTATGAAATAACACATATGGAATCATGTAGAAACCAAAAAAGTTTTAAACAAATCAAAATATATTTTATATTTGAGATTCTTCAAAGTAGCCACCCTTTGCCTTGATGACAGCTTTGCACACTCTTGGCATTCTCTCAACCAGCTTCATGAGGTAGTGACCTGGAATGCTTTTCAATTAACAGGTGTGCCTTGTTAAAAGTGAAATTGTGAAATTTATTTCCTTCTTAATGTCACGTTCCTGACCTTGTTTTCCTTTTGTATAGCTTTGTTTTGTTGGTCAGGACGTGAGCTGGGTGGGCATTCTCTGTGTTTGTTCCTTGTTAAGTGTCAGGGTTAATTGACCTTGTATGGCTCTCAATCAGAGGCAGGTGTTTTCGTTTTTCCTCTGATTGAGAGACATACATAGGGAGGTTGTTTCACATTGTTTGTCGTGGGTGGTTGTCTCCTGTGTCCGTATATGTTACCACACGGGACTGTATCGTTTGTTTGTAGTCGTGTACCTGTTCGTGCGTTCTTCGTTATATGTAAGTTCACATGTTTTAGGTCTACGTTCGTTTGTTGTTTTGTAATTTTCCAAGTGTTTTTCGTGTCCGTCTTTTTGACTTCAGTTAATAAATCATTATGTCATCATACCTCGCTGCACATTGGTCTTCCGATCCCTCTCTCCTCTCCTCGTCCGAGGAGGAGGAAGAGCTAAAGTTACGTTACAGAACCACCCACCAAATTACCAGAACCAAGCAGCGGGGACAAGGGCAGCGACAGCAACCGCAGAAATCCCAGGATTCATGGACATGGGAGGAGATCCTGGACGGCAAAGGACCCTGGGCTCAGCCAGGGGAATATCGCCGTCCCAAGGCGGAGCTGGAGGCAGCGAAGGCAGAGAGGCGCTGGTATGAGGAGGCAGCGCGGCGACGCGGTTGGGAGCCCGAGAGTCAGACCCAAAAATTTCTTGGGGGGGGGCACACGAGGAGTGTGGCAAAGCCGGGTAGGATACCTGAGCCAACTCCCCGTGCTTACCGTGGAGTGAGAGGGCGTCGTACTGGTCAGACACCGTGTTATGCGGTAAAGCGCACGGTGTCCCCAGTACGCGTGCTTAGCCCAGTGCGGGCTATTCCACCTCGCCGCACTGGTAGGGCTAAGTTGGGCATCGAGCCGGATGTCATGAAGCCGGCCCAACGCATCTGGCCACCAGTGCGTCTCCTCGGGCCGGCATACATGGCACCAGCCTTACAGATGGTGTCCCCGGTTCGCCAGCATAGCCCAGTGCGGGCTATTCCACCTCGCCGCACTGGCAGGGCTACGGGCACCATTCAACCTGGTAGGGTTGGGCAGGCTCGGTGCTCAAGAGCACGTGTCCTCCTTCACGGTCCGGTATACCCGGTGCCACCTCCAAGTACCAGTCCACCGGTGGCAGCCCCCCGCACCAGGCTGTCTCTCCGGGTTCTCTCTCCAGCTGCTCCCACCTGTCCAGCGCTGTCAGAGCTTTCCTCCTCTCCAGCGCAGCCAGTGCCTATACCACGCACCAGGCTGTCTCTCTGTCTCCTCCCTACAGAACTGCCCGTCTGTCCCGAGCTGTCAGAGCTGGCCGTCTGCCCAGCGGCGCCTGAACTGCCCGTCTGCCCAACGCCGCATGAACTGCCCGTCTGGACTGAGCCTGCAAAGCCGTCCGTCTGCCATGAGCCTTCAGAGCCGTCCGCCAGACAGGAGCCGCTAGAGCCTTCCGCCAGACAGGATCAGCCAAAGCCTTCCATCAGACAGGATCAGCCAGAGCCTTCCGCCAGACAGGATCAGCCAGAGCCGTCGTCCAGCCAGGACCAGCCAGAGCCGTCCAGCCAGGACCAGCCAGAGCCGTCCAGCCAGGACCAGCCAGAGCCGTCCAGCCAGGACCAGCCAGAGCCGTCCAGCCAGGACCTGCCAGAGCCGTCCAGCCAGGACCTGCCAGAGCCGTCCAGCCAGGACCTGCCAGAGCCGTCCAGCCAGGACCTGCCAGAGCCGTCCAGCCAGGACCTGCCAGAGTCCCTCAGCCCGGAGCTGCCGTCCCTCAGCCCGGAGCTGCCGTCCCTCAGCCCGGAGCTGCCGTCCCTCAGCCCGGAGCTGCCGTCCCTCAGCCCGGTGCTGCCCCTTATCCCGGTGCTGCCCCTTATCCCGGTGCTGCCCCTTATCCCGATGCTGCCCTTTCATTTAGGTGGGTTTAGTTGGAGGGTGGTCATTGGGAGGGGGATACGGAAGCGGGGAGTGACTATGGTGGTGTGGGGACAGCGTCCAGAGCCGGAGCCGCCACCGTGGACAGATGCCCACCCAAACCCTCCCCTTAAGGTTGAGTTTTGCGGCCGGAGTCCGCATCTTGGGGGGGGGGGGGGTAATGTCACGTTCCTGACCTTGTTTTCCTTTTGTATAGCTTTGTTTTGTTGGTCAGGACGTGAGCTGGGTGGGCATTCTCTGTGTTTGTTCCTTGTTAAGTGTCAGGGTTAATTGACCTTGTATGGCTCTCAATCAGAGGCAGGTGTTTTCGTTTTTCCTCTGATTGAGAGACATACATAGGGAGGTTGTTTCACATTGTTTGTCGTGGGTGGTTGTCTCCTGTGTCCGTATATGTTACCACACGGGACTGTATCGTTTGTTTGTAGTCGTGTACCTGTTCGTGCGTTCTTCGTTATATGTAAGTTCACATGTTTTAGGTCAGTCTACGTTCGTTTGTTGTTTTGTAATTTTCCAAGTGTTTTTCGTGTTCGTCTTTTTGACTTCAGTTAATAAATCATTATGTCATCATACCTCGCTGCACATTGGTCTTCCGATCCCTCTCTCCTCTCCTCGTCCGAGGAGGAGGAAGAGCTAGAGTTACGTTACACTTAATGCATTTGAGCCAATCAGTTGTGTTGTGACAAGGTAGGGGTGGTATAAAAAAGATAGCCCTATTTGGTAAAAGACCAAGTCCTTATTATGACAAGAACAGCTCAAATAAGCAAAGAGAAACAGTCCATCATTACTTTAAGATATGAAGGTCAGTCAATCTGGAAAAGTGCAGTGGCAAAAACCATCAAACGCTATAATGAAACTGGCTCTCGTGAGGACCGCCACAGGAAAGGAAGACCCAGAGTTACCTCTGCTGCAGAGGATAACTTCATTAGAGTTACCAGCCTCAGAAATTGCAGCCCAAATAAATGCATTACAGAGTTCACTTAACAGACCTATCTCAACATCAACTGTTCAGAGGAGACTGTGTGAATCAGGCCTTCATGGTCAAATTGCTGCAAAGAAATCCCTACTAACAGACACCAATAAGAAGAAGGGACTTGCTTGGGCCAAGAAACACGAGCAATGGACATTAGATCGGTGGAAATCTGTCCTTTGGTCTGATGAGTCCAAATTTGAGATTTTTGGTTCCAACCGCCATGTCTTCGTAAGACGCAGAATAGGTGAATTGATGATCTCTGCATCTGTGGTTCCCACCATGAAGCATGGAGGAGGAGGTGTGATGTGTGGGGGTGTTTTGCTGGTGACACTGTCTGTGATTTTTTTTTTTTTCATTGTAAACTTTACCAGCATGGCTACCACAGCATTCTGCAGCGAAACGCCATCCCACCTGGTTTGCGCTTAATGGGACTATAATGTGTTTTTGAACAGGACAATGACCCAACACATCTCCAGACTGTGTAAGGGCTATTTGACCAAGAAGGAGAGTGATGGAGTGCTGCATCAGATGACCTGGCCTCCACAATCACCTGACCTCAACCCAATTGAGATGGTTTGCGATGAGTTGGACTGTTGGATAATCATTCCAGGTAAAGCTGGTTGAGAGAATGCCAAGCGTGTGCAAAGCTGTCATCAAGGCAAAGGGTGGCTACTTTGAAGAATCTCAAATATAAAATATATTTTGATTTGTTTAACACTTTTTTGGTTACTACGTGATTCCATATGTGTTATTTCATAGTTTGGATGTCTTCACTATTATTCTACAATGTAGAAAATAGTAAAAATAAAGAAAAACCCTTGAATGAGTAGGTGTGTCCAAACTTTTGACTGGTACTCTATATTATAATTGCTTTTACTTCTGAACATTTAATTATGTTAGTCCCTTGTCTGCCAGAAAGTAGAATACTGATCTTTAGTTACCAGACAAAGTTACAACATGATAAAAAACATTGTGTTTATACAATATCTTTTACCTGCATCACTATAAAAAATATAGTTTCTCCCCTAGTTGATCTGTAGCCCTGTTTCAATAAAAACCTAGTCATCCTTACATCCTTACTATTTCAATCAGTTTATAAGCCAATTTCTTTCATTTTGATCATTTCAGTGTTAAACAAAATTATTTGATGAGAAAATAAATTTCCTCTGGAGAAGAGATTGTAAAAGGAGAATATCCTTTGTAGGTTTCTCTGATGTTTATCATAATAACACCACCCATCGACCCAGGTTCCTACAGTACCGTTGCTAACAATGTCAGATGGCTACTGGGGGTTGTTGTGGTGTTAGAAGCATTATGTAAGAGCTTTAGAAGGGTATGTTGTGATTTCTTCCCAATATGGGAGGTACATGTATGGGAGGAGGGGGCTTTTGTCCTCTTGTTATCATATATTATGTCAGGTCTGTGTTTATGGTAACTGCTGTATACAGTAAAGTATTCAGTACTACCTGCATTACAGACGTAGGATATTCATTTGTCCGCCCTGTTGCAGGACAACTTCCTGCAATGCAGGACATTTGAAACTTGGTGTGTATTTGAGGTTTAAAAAGACTTCTGAAGTATGTAACTTCCACTTTGAAATTTCAGACTTGATTTTCCCTTATGAAAAATGTTTTAAACCCTACAAAAATGGCCATTAATTCTAACCCTCATAATAATTCACATTTCTTGTTACTGCTGGATTATTTTCCTGCTGTAGCAAACTGGCTAAAATGAAGATCCTACATTTGTAGCTTACGTACAATTGAGTCAGTGCCTGTGTTTGCGTGTGTGCCTGAGTGAGTGTGTGTGCGTGCGTGCACGAGCCTGTGTGTGAGAGAGAGAGACACCTTGTAAAATATTCAGCTCTGATGTTTTCGGATGTTTGTTTGCTGTCACAACTCTTCTTTGTTTGTTGATGAAGGACTGGGGATGGGGGTGGCACCGGAGTTGTGTTTGGGTTCTGTTGAGCTGACCTTTTTAATTGTATTTATTTGTCATTACAGGGTGACATTGCCGGCTTGATGAAACTGAGAAAAATGTCAATTCTAAAATATCCTTTATTCGCTAGGTAGGGGGAGTGCTGAAACGCGAAGCTGGTGCTGACGTTGCTTCCATAGGCAGTTTGGAACTCAGCAGTGAGTGTTGCAACCGACAACAGACCATTTTTATGCGCTACACGCTTCAGCACTCGGCGGACCCTTTCTTTGAGCTTGTGTGGCGTACCACTTCGTGGCTGAGCCGTTGTTGCTCCTATACGTTTCCACTTCACAATAACAGCACTTACAGTTGACCGGGGCAGCTCTAGCAGGGAAGAAATCTGATGAACTGACTTGTTTGAAAGGTTTCATCCTATAACGGTACCATATTGAAAGTCACTGAGCTCTTCAGTAAGGCCATTCTACTGCCAATGTTGTCTATGGAGATTGCATGGCTGTGTGCTCAATTTTATACACCTGTCAGCAACGAGTGTGGCTGAAATAGCTAAATCCACAAATTTGAAGGGGTGTCCACATACTGATCTATATATAGTGTAGCTAGCTAATGTTAGCTGCCATTTTTTGTTATCTAGCTTGCTAGTTATCTACCCAGGCTAGCCAACATTAGCTAGCTAATAAGTTAGTGAATGACGTTGCTAACATTAGTGTGTTGCATGTTGGGTGACAGACTAATTAACGTTAGCTATTTGAACAATAAGCGTAGGAGTTGCCTAAAAAGATGTGTTAATGTAATGTTACCTTTACTAACTTGGCAAATTAATTGTAACTTTACCGGCATACAGATTGCATTATTGACGATAGTCCGTTGGTGCAACCTAGCGTTGTGTATTCGCTATGACATGTGTTTTTTACATGTAGCTACAGAACCAGGCAAAAGTTTGGACACACCTACTCATTCAAGGGTTTTTCTTAATTTACTATTTTCTATATTGTAGAATAATAGTGAAGATATCAAAACTATGAAATAACACATATGGAATCATGTTGTAACCAAAACGTGTCAAACAAATCAAAATATATTTTATATTTATACGAGTCTCAGAGATTATTACAGTACAAGGGGCAGGCAATCGGTAGGTCAAGGCAGGCAAAGAGTCGTAATCCAAATCAGAATCAGACAGATACAGGACGGCAGGCAGGATCAGGGTCAGGGCAGACAGAAAGGTCAGAACTGGGAAGATTAGAAAAAGCAAAAACTAGAGCACAGGAACACGATGGTAGGACTTGACGGGACAAGACGAACTGGCAACAGACAAACAGAAAATGCAGGGATAAATACACATGAGGTAATGGGAGACACTTGATGGGGGTTGGAGACAATCACAAGACAGGTGAAACAGATCAGGGTGTGACAGTAGTCACCTGAAATGCATTTTAATTAACAGGTGTGCCTTGTTAAAAGTGAATTTGTGGAATGTCTTTCCTTCTTAATGCTTTTGATCCAATCAGTTGTGATGTGACAAGGTAGGGGTGGTATACAGAAGACAGCACTATTTGGTAAAAGACCAAGTCCATATTATGGTAAGAAATGCTCAAATATGCAAAGAGAAATGACAGTCCCTGATTACTTTAAGACATGAAGGTCAGTCAATCTGGAAAATCTCAAGAACTTTTAACGTTTCTTCAAGTGCAGTGGCAAAAACCATCAAGTGCTATGATGAAACTGGCTCTCATGAGGACCGCCACAGGAAAGGAAAACCCAGAATTACCTCTGCTGCAGAGGATAAATTCATTACAGTTAACTGCACCTCAGATTGCAGCCCAAATAAATGCTTCACAGAGTTCAAGTAACAGACACATCTCAACATCAACTGTTCAGAGAAGACTGCATAAATCAGGCCTTAATGGCCGAATTGCTGTGTAAGGGCTGTGTAAGGGCTATTTGACCAAGAAGGAGAATGATGGAGTGCTGCATCAGATGACCTGGCCTCCACAATATCGGGCCGACTCTCTTCTCTGTATACATCAATGATGTCGCTCTTGCTGCTGGTGATTCTCTGATCCACCTCCACGCAGACGACACCATTCTGTATACTTCTGGCCCTTCGTTGGACACTGTGTTAACTAACCTCCAGACGAGCTTCAATGCCATACAACTCTCCTTCCGTGGCCTCCAACTGCTCTTAAATACAAGTAAAACTAAATGCATGCTCTTCAACTCATTCATTGTTTACGCACAGAATGAGCAGTATGTCTGGTGGCATTGTCATGCTGGAGGGTCATGACAGGATGAGCCTGCAGGAAGGGTACCACATGAGCGAGGAGAATGTCTTCCCTTTAACACAGCATTGAGATTGCCTGCATTGACAACAAGCTCAGTCCGATGATGCTGTGACACACCGCCCCAGACCATGACGGACCCTCCACCTCCAAATCGATTGTTTGTGCCCATAGGCGACGTTGTTGCCGGTGATGTCTGGTGAGGACCTGCCTTACAACAGGTCTACAAGTCCTCAGTCCAGCCTCTCTCAGCTTATTGCGGACAGTCTGAGCACTGATGGAGGGATTGTGCGTTTCTGGTGTAACTCGGGCAACTGTTGTTGCCATCCTGTACCTGTCCCGCAGGTGGGATGTTCGGATGTACCGATCCTGTGCAGGTGTTGTTACACGTGGTCTGACACTGCGAAGACGATCAGCTGTCCATCCTGTCTCCCTGTATCGCTGTCTTAGGCATCTCACGGTACGGACATTGCAATTTATTGCCCTGGCCACATTTGCGGTCCTCATGCCTCCTTGCAGCATGCCTAAGGCACGTTCACGCAGACGAGCAGGGACCCTGGGCATCTTTCTTTTGGTGTTGTCCAGAGTCAGTAGAAAGGCCTCTTTAGTGTCCTAAGTTTTCATAACTGTGACCTTAATTGCCTACCGTCTGTGAGCTGTTAGTGTCTTAACGACCGTTCCACAGGTGCATGTTCATTCATTGTTTATGGGTCATTGAACAAGCATGGGAAACAGTGTTAAAACCCTTTACAATGAAGATCTGTGAAGTTATTTGGATTTTTACGAATTATCTTTGAAAGACAGGGTCCTGAAAAAGGGATGTTTCTTTTTTTGCTGAGTTCATAAGAAAGATCAGGAATCATATATATTTTTTTTTACATGTTTTTAAAGGAAACTGGAAGGGAGTGAATGGGGACAGGCAGTAGGAAGGGTTAGGGCTTAGGGGGAGTGGATAGGAACATGCTGTTGGAAGGGTTAGGGCTTAGGGGGAGTGGATAGGAACATGCTGTTGGAAGGGTTAGGGCTTAAGGGGAGTAGATGGGGACATGATGTATGGTGGGTTAGAGCTTAGGGGTTGTGGATGGGGACAGGCTGTTGGAAGGGTTAGGGCTTAAGGGGAGTGGATGGGGACAGGATGTAGGAAGCGTTAGGGCTTAAGGGGAGTGGATGGGGACAGGATATAGGAAGCGTTAGGGCTTAAGGGGAGTGGATGGGGACAGGCTGTTGGAAGCGTTAGGGCTTAAGGGGAGTGGATGGGGACAGGATATAGGAAGCGTTAGGGCTTAAGGGGAGTGGATGGGGACAGGACGTAGGAAGTGTTAGGGCTTAAGGGGAGTGGATGGGGACAGGATGTAGGAAGCGTTAGGGCTTAAGGGGAGTGGATGGGGACAGGATGTAGGAAGCGTTAGGGCTTAAGGGGAGTGGATGGGGACAGGATGTAGGAAGCGTTAGGGTGGAGGAGTGTTAGTCTATTGTCCAAACTTATACATATACTTTTATGTCTCCATCAAGGATCCTGTCTTTCAGCACTTCTGTTTGGAGGACTGAGAGGAGCGCTGTTCTGTGAAGGGAGTAGTACACAGCATTATACGAGATCTTTAGTTTCAATTTCTTGCATGTAATAGACTTCATTTCTCAGAACAAGAATAGATTGACGAGTTTTAGAAGAAAGGTCTTTGTTTCTGGCCATTTTGAGCCTGTAATCGAACCCACAATTGCTGATGCTCCAGATACTCAACTAGTCTAAAGAAGGCCAGTTTAATTGCTTCTTTAATCAGGACTACAGTTTTCAGCTGTGACAACGTAATTGCAAAAGGGTTTTCTAATGATCAATTTGCCTTTTAAAATGATACATTTGGATTAGCTAACACAACATCAGTGATGGTTGCTGATAATGGGCCTCTGTACGCCTATGTAGATATTCCATATAAAATCAGCCGTTTCCAGCTACAATAGTCATTTACAACATTAACAATGTCTACACTGTATTTCTGATCAATTTGATGTTATTTTAATGGACAGCAAATGTGATTTTCTTTAAAAAACAAGGACATTTCTAAGTGACCCCAAACTTTTGAACGGTAGTGTATATTGTTTTGCACTGATCTTAACTTTTTTCATACATAATGTTTCTGTCATCGTTTCCTATTCCCGAGAACAGCTTCTGGACATCAGAACAGCGATTACGAACCTCAATTTGGAGGAGGATTTCTACTTCAATGAATCAGAGGCGAAGGACATACAGCTTATTCCGTACCAGTCCCAAATCCCTGACACTCGGAAGAGGCGGCATTATAGAGGCCAGCGTGTGGGATACCTGAAGAGACTATGTCGGGGAGTGGATAAACCGCCTCTACCCTCCGTTCTATTGGCGAACATGCAATCACTGGAGAATGAACTGCATGAGCTCTGTTCGAGACTATCCTATCAACGTGATCTGAAGAACTGTAATACCCTATGTTTCACCGAGTCGTGGCTGAACAAGGACATGGAAAATATAAATGTAGCTGTTTTTTTATACAAGCTCAGGTGTCTCTTGTGAACAACAGCTGGTGCGCAATCTCTAATATTAATTAAGGCTCAAAGTTTTGCTCGTGTGAGTCAGAATGCCTCATGATAAACTGTAGACCACAATATTTACCACGAGTTTAAATCTATAATTTCCGTAGCTATCTATTTACCACCACAAACTGATGCTTTCGCTAAGACCGCACTCAACGAGTTGAATAGGGCCATAAGCAAACCCCCAAAAATGCTCACTCAGAGGCAGCGCTCTTAGTGTCCGGTGACTTTAATGCAGGAAAACTTAAATAATTTTAACCTAATTTCTACCAGCATGTCACCTGTACAACTCTATATCAACTTCTAGTGCTTACAAGCAAAAACTCAATACGGAAGTGGTCTGATGAAGCAGATGCTAAGCTATAGGACTGCTTCACTAAAACAGGATGGAATATGTTCTGGGATTCATCCGATGGTATTGAGGAGTTTACCATATCAGACATTAATAAGTGCATCATCCCCATAGTGACCATAGATATCCCAACCAGAAGCCATGGACTACAGGCAACATCCGCACTGAGCTAAAGCCCAGAGCTGCCGCTTTCAATGAGCGGAACACTACTCCGGACGCTTATAAGAAATCCCGCTATGCCCACCGGAGAATCATCAAACAGGCAAAGCTTCAATACAGGACTAAGATCAAATGGTCAGATGTGGCAGGGCTTGCAAACTATCACGGTTTACAAAAGAGAAACCCGGCCGCGAGCTGCCCAGTGCCTATCAGACGAGCTAAATGCCTTCTATGCTCGCTTCTCAGCAAGCAAAACTGAACCATGCATGAGCGCAGCAGCTGTTCTGGGCAATTGTGTGATCACGCTCTCCATAGCCGATGTAAGTTAGACAGACGGTTTACCAGACATGTACTCAGAGCATGCACTGACCAGATGGCAAGCGTCTTCACTGACATTTTCAACCTCTCCCTGACCAAGTCTGTAATACCTACATGTTTCAAGCAGACCACCATAGTGCCTGTACCCAAGAATGCCAAGATAACCTTTCTAAATGACTCACAGCACTCACATCTGTAGCCATGAAATGATTTGAAAGGCTGGTCATGGCTCACATCCACACTATCATCCCAAACACCCTGGACCCACACCAATTCACATGTACCACCCCAACTGATCCACAGATGAACTCATTTCTATTGCACTCCACCCTGCCCTTTCCCACCTGGACAAAGGGATCTCCTACGTAAGAATGTTTTTCATTGACTACAGCTCAGCGTTGAAAACCATAGTGACCTCCAAGCTCAGCACTAAGCTAAGGACCCTGGGATTAAACAACTCCCTCTGCAACTGCATCCTGGACTTCCTGACTGGTCGATGCACACTCACTGGACTCTAACCGCACACACACACACACTATGATCACCACACAGCCATACACACTCACACATAGACACTCTTTCACACTCCTCACACACGCTGCTGCTACTCTGTTTATTTTCTCTCCTGATTGCCTTGTCACCCCTACCTACATGTACTGTACATATTACCTCAATCACCTCAACTACCTTGAACCCCAGAACATTGACTCGGTGTACCGGTACTCATTGCATACAGCCTCATTTAAAAAAATTGCTTTACATCTTCCTTGCACTTGAAGGACATCCCCACACAGTTGAATAGGTGATCTAATGTGGTCCTGCAGCAGCTCAGTTGGCAAAGCAAGGCACTCACAATGCCAGGTTTAGGGGTTTGTTTCCCCCTGCCTTGGTATATTGAATAAAAGCAATTTGAGTCATATCTAGATTGTAAATGTTTTTAATACAAATATTAGTTTGATAGTCTCTTCAAGTCTGATTTTTAAAACAAGTCTAAATACAGTATCTTCAAATACCAGTCATTGGTACATTCCAGCTTCAAAAAGCTGTTCTCTCAGGAATGTGTCTCATTTAATTTGCAGAATTCCTTATACTAAGATGTAATAACTATGTAAGACAACTCAAGACAAATAAAACCAAGCTTCTTAAAACAAGCTAAATAGTCTAAACTAGTCAGCACTTGTACAGTACCAGTCAAAAGTTTGGACAAACATACTCATTCAAGGTTTTTCTTTATTTTTACTATTTTCTACATTATAGAATAATCGTGAGGTAACCAAGAAAGTGTTGTACAAATCAAAATATATGTTATATTTGAGATTCTTCAAAGTAGCCACCCTTTGCCTTGATGACAGCTTTGCACACTCTTGGCATTCTCTCAACCAGCTTCATGAGGACTGCTTTTCCAACAGTCTTAAAGGAGTTCCCACATATGCTGAGCACTTGTTGGTTGCTTTTCCTTCACTCTGCGATCCAACTCATCCCAAACCATCTCAATTGGGTTGAGGTCAGGTGATTGTGGAGGCCATCTTTTTGGTCAAATAACCTTTACACAGCCTGGAGGTGTGTTGGGTCATTGTCCATTGAAAACAAATGAAAAGCAAACCAGATGGGATGGCGTATCGCTGCAGAATGCTGTGGTAGCCATGCTGGTTAAGTGTGCCATGCTGGTTAAGTGTGCTACAGATGCGGAGATCATCCTTTCACCTATTCTGCGTCTCACAAAGACATAGCGATTGGAACCAAAAATCTAAATTTGGGACTCATCAGACCAAAGGACAGATTTCCACCGATCTAATGTCCACTGCTCGTGTTTCTTGGCACAAGCAAGTCTCTTCTTCTTATTGGTGTCCTCTAGTAGTGGTTTCTTTGCAGCAATTTGACCATGAAGGCCTGATTCACAAAGTCTCCTCTGAACAGTTGATGTTGAGATGTGTCTGTTACTTGAGTTCTGTGAAGCATTTATTTGGGCTGCAATCTGAAGTGCAGTTAACTCTAATGAACTTATCCTCAGCAGCAGAGATAATTCTGGGTCTTCCTTTCCTGTGGCAGTCCTCATGAGAGCCACTTTCATCATAGCGCTTGATGGTTTTTGCCACTGCACTTGAAGAAACTTTAAAAGTTCTTGAAATTTTCCATATTGACCGAACTTCATGTCTTAACTTCTTCGGGGTAGGGGGCAGCATTTTCACTTTTGGATAAATAGCATGCCCAAATTCAACTGCCTCCTACTCATCCCCAGGAGATAAGATATGCATATTATTAGTAGATTTGGATAGAAAACACTCTGAAGTTTCTAAAACTGTTTGAATCATGTCTGTGAGTATAACAGAACTTATGTAGCAGGCAAAACCCAGAGGACAAACCATTCAGAATTTTTTTTGTTGAGGTCACTGTCTTTTCAATGAGATTTCATTGGGACACCAGATTTCTAAGGGACTTGTTTGCAGTTCCTATCGCTTCCACTGGATGTCACCAATCTTTGGAAATTGGTTGAGGTTTTTCTTTTGTGTAATGAAGAAGTACGGCCATCTTAAATGAGGGTCACTTGAAGTAAATTGTTTGAGAGAGGCACATTACCAGAAAAGTTGTGTCAGTTTGTTTTCTTTTTGTATTGAACACAGATCATCCCGTCTTCAATTTGATCGATTATTAACGTTTAAAAATACCTAACGTTGTATTACAAAAGTAGTTTGAAATGTTTTGGTAAAGTTTACATGTAACTTTTGATATATTTTGTAGTGACGTTGCGCAAGTTGGAAGCTGTGTTTTTCTGGATGAAACGCTCCAAATAAATTGACATTTTGGATATATATCGACGGAATTAATCGAACAAAAGGACCATTTGTGATGTTTATGGGACATATTGGAGTGCCAACAAAAGAAGTTCGTCAAAGGTAAGGCATGAATTATATTTTTATTTCTGCGTTTTGTGTCGTGCCTGCAGTGTTGAAATATGCTACTCTCTTTGTTTACTGTTGTGCTATCATCAGATAATAGCATCTTATGCTTTCGCCAAAAAGCCTTTTTGAAATCTGACATGTTGGCTGGATTCACAACGAGTGTAGCTTTAATTTGGTATCTTACATGTGTGATTTAATGAAAGTTAGATTTTTATATCATTTTATTTGAATATGGCGCTCTGTATTTTCCCTGGCTACTGGCCAGGTGGGACGATTGCGTCCCACCTACCCCAGAGAGTAATGATGGACTGTTATTTCTCTTTGCTTATTTGAGCTGTTCTTGCCATAATATGGACTTGGTCTTTTACCAAATAGGGCTATCTTCTGTATACCACCCCCACCTTGTCACACAACTGATTAGTTCAAACACATTAATAAGAAGGAAAGAAATTCCACAAATTAACTTTTAACAAGGAACACCTGTTAATTGAAATGCATTCCAGGTGACATTCCAGGTCCCTTCATGGTTGAGAGAATGCCAAGAGTGTGCAAATCTGTCATCAAGACAATGGGTGGCTATTTTGAAGAATCTCAACTATATATATTTTTTATTTATTTAACACTTTTTTGGTTACTACTTGATTCCATATGTGTTATTTCGTAGTTTTGATGTCTTCACTATTATTCTACAATGTAGAAAATTGTACAAATAAAGACTAAAATCCTTGAATGAGTAGGTCTGTCCAAACATTTGACTGTACTGTAAATCATTCTTAAAATTATATAATACGATTTTAAAGTATGAATGCAGGAAAATCAGGCTTGTTCAGATAAACATTTTTTTTTTACAGTGTTGAAACAAAAGGGCTGAAGAATCCTGTTGGAACTCTTTTTTTCTAAGAGTGTACAACCTATAACTGGCTTCTATTCCGAAGGCCACATATTCTCTCCAAAAGCTCACATCTTGGTCATATTAGGTTGTTCTAAGTTATCAATCACTTCAAATTCCCCGTTGTCAATTCCGTCAATGGAGTGGAGGTGGTGTCCCTTCATGTTGTGGAAGCAGTAGGCACAGTGTGCAGTAGCCACGGGTACCACCTTGGAGAAGTTGGAGAAGTTCACTCTGTACTTGCCCTCTTTGTTGCGGGAGATGATGGGCAGGAAGTTGTAACCCCACATGATTTCCTGAGGGATGAAGGAAGTCCTGACCTGGCAGGCTGAGTTGGTGGACTCGGCTGTGCCGTCCAGAAAGACCACCAGCTCAAACTCTTGCTTATGGAGTGTGTCCACTGCCATCTCAAAGAAAGGGCTAGTATTGTCGATCACATGGTAGAGTGTGAGAGGGCACACAAAGAAGAGGTTGTCCTTCCCAGCGTCCACCATGAACTCAATGTTCAACTGGTCCATGATGATTGTCTCCCCGTCGGGTTTGATGGTTGTCCTCAACAGCTTGCCGTAGATCTGGCTCCCGATCATCAGGGTCTTGCGTAAGTTGGCCACTCTTATCATGAGGCAAAGGAAGTCCTTCTTAGGACAGATGACAGCCATCTCACTGAATGTGATGGTCTTGGCCCTTTTCTTAGGGATGGAGATCTTAGCAAGGATGACTCCACACATGAAGCAGTTGATGATGTTACCTATGAGGTACTGGATAATGATGAGGGTTACAGCACCAGAACAGAAAGGGGTGATGGCACGTCCACCGTACCCGATGCTGGTCTGTGTCTCCAGGGAGAAGAGGAATGCTGTAATGAGATTGTAGACGTTGTCCACACAGGGGATGTGGCTTTTCGAGGGGTTCTGCCACGTCAGGTCCCCGTTGTTCCGGGCGATCCAGAACCAAATCAGTCCAAATATGAACCAGCTCAGGGTGAAGGAGGCGATGAAGAAGAAGAGGACAAAGCGCCAGCGGAACTCTACGAAGGTCGTCCAGAAGTCCACGAGGAAGGCAAAATGGTTGCCGTACTTCACGTTGCCGAATTCAATGTTGCAGCGGCCATATTTGGTCACCAGCCGGCTTCTGCAGATTCTTCGCTCCACCATGTGGTCATGGATACGCTTCCGGATGCCGAACACCATTTTCTGGGACCTGTAGAGAGAAGAACAATTTGTTTGTGAAATAGTTTATGTTTTACCCCCTTTAATTCTTAAACACAAGGTAAAAGTCCTGCTGACCTTAATTCTCATCAAAATATAATTATATGAAACAACTTAATAGCACAAACACCTCAGTCAGTCTATGATCAATGAAATGATTTCACATACCTTACCCAGACATTATTCTTGTTACTTAACTGTAAAGTGTTGTTCTAGTTACTAGCAGTTGCTATGCATCACTTGCACATTTTCATCTGCACTTAAATCCTGTAATCCTGGGTACATGCCACAGCTAAAACTCAGAGTATTTTCCCATCATCCATTAGCCTTTATAATGTTTAAATCAGTGAGTTTGACTGTAAATTTCATATTTTTTATTGACCCATAAACGAAATTAGTGTAATGTCTTAACAAATATTTAATGTCAATAAGTTTGTTTAGTGTCTCTTGCACAAGGGTAGACCTGGTTTATGAGATTATTGGGACATAGCCACAGTTGTAAACCTGGTTTGTATTGATATTTGGGCTGAGATATGCAGGTGTAGATCTGGTTTATATTAGTATTGGGACTCAGTCAAACGTGTAGACCTGGTTTGTAGGCGTACTGGAGCTGAGGTGCAGGGGTAGTCCTGGTTTTACAGTTAAAAAAATTAAATATTTAACCTTTATTTAACCAGGTAGGCAAGTTGAGAACAAGTTCTCATTTACAATTGCGACCTGGCCGAGATAAAGCAAAGCAGTTCAACACATACAACAACACAGAGTTACACATGGAGTAAAACAAACATACAGTCAATAATACAGTAGAAAAATAAGTCTATATACAATGTGAGCAAATGAGGTGAGATAAGGGAGGTAAAAGCAAAAAAAGGCCATGGTGGCAAAGTAAATACAATATAGCAAGCAAAACACTGGAATGGTAGATTTGCAATGGAAGAATGTGCAAAGTAGAAATAGAAATAATGGGGTGCAAAGGAGCAAAATAAATAAATAAATAAATACAGTAGGGGAAGAGATAGTTGTTTGGGCCGTATTATAGATGGACTATGTGTCACGTTCTGACCTTAGTTCCTTTTTTATGTCTTTATTTTAGTTTGGTCAGGGCGTGAGTTGGGGTGGGCATTCTATGTTGTTTTTCTATGTTTTGTTCTGTATTTATATTTCTATGTGTTTGGCCTAGTATGGTTCTCAATCAGAGGCAGGTGTCAGTCATTGTCTCTGATTGGGAGCCATATTTAGGTAGCCTGTTTTCTATTTTGTTTTGTGGGTGATTGTTTCCTGTGTTAGTACCATACGGGACTGTTTCGGTTTTCATTTATTCTCTTGTTCTTTTGTATTTTGTATTCATTCTCGATTAAATGATATTATGGATACGTACCACGCTGCATTTTGGTCCTCCTCTCCTTCCACCAACGAAAGCCGTTACAGAATCACCCACCAACCAAGGACCAAGCAGCGTGGTAAACAGGAGCAGAGGATTCTGGACTCATGGACATGGGAGGAGATATTAGACGGTAAGGGACCCTGGGCACAGGCTGGGGAATATCGCCGCCCAAAGGAAGAACTGGAGGCAGCGAGAGCTGAACGGCGGCGATATGAGGAGGTAGCACGGCAGTGCGACAGGCACGAGAGGCAGCCCCAAAACATTTTTTTGTGGCAGAGTCAGGTTGGAGACCTGAGCCCCTGTGGCAGCACCACGCACCAGGCTGTCTCTCCGTCTCCTCCCTCCAGGTTCTCTCTCCAAGCCAGAGCCGCCCGCCAGTCCGGAGCTGCCAGAGCCGCCCGCCAGTCCGGAGCTGCCAGAGCCGCCCGCCAGTCCGGAGCTGCCAGAGGCGCCCCTCAGTCCAGAGGCGCCCCTCAGTCCAGAGGCGCCCCTCAGTCCAGAGGCGCCCCTCAGTCCAGAGGCGCCCCTCAGTCCAGTGCTGCCCTCTACTAGGGTCTCCAATCCGGGGTCGGTGGCGAGGGTCGCCACTCCTAAGGTGCCACATAAGTGGGCCGAGACTATGGTGGAGTGGGGTTCCGCTCCAGAGCCGCCACCGCGGTAAATGCCCACCCAGACCCTCCCCTATAGGTTCAGGTTTTGCGGCCGGATTCCGCACCTTTGGGGGGGGGGGGGGGTACTGTCACGTTCTGACCTTAGTTCCTTTTTTATTTCTTTATTTTAGTTTGGTCAGGGCGTGAGTTGGGGTGGGCATTCTATGTTGTTTTTCTATGTTTTGTTCTGTATTTATATTTCTATGTGTTTGGCCTAGTATGGTTCTCATTCAGAGGCAGGTGTCAGTCGTTGTCTCTGATTGGGAGCCATATTTAGGTAGCCTATTTTCTATTGTGTTTTGTGGGTGATTGTTTCCTGTGTTAGTACCATACGGGACTGTTTCGGTTTTCATTTATTCTCTTGTTCTTTTGTATTTTCTATTCATTCTCGATTAAATGATATTATGGATACGTACCACGCTGCATTTTGGTCCTCCTCTCCTTCCACCAACGAAAGCCGTTACACTATGTACAGGTGCAGTAATCTGTGAGCTACTCTGACAGCTGGTGCTTAAAGCTAGTGAGGGAGATGTGTTTCCAGTTTCAGAGATTTTTGTAGTTCGTTCCAGTCATTGGCAGCAGAGAACTGGAAGGAGAGGCGGCCAAAGGAGGAATTGGCTTTGGGGGTGACCAGAGAGATATACCTGCTGGAGTGCGTGCTACAGGTGGGTGCTGCTATGGTGACCAGTGAGCTGGGATAAGGGGGGACTTTACCTAGCAGGGTCTTGTAGATGACCTGACCTCGTTTGGCGACGAGAGTGAAGCGAGGGCCAGCCAATGAGAGCATACAGGTCGCAGTGGTGGGTAGTATATGGGGCTTTGATGACAAAACGGATGGCACTGTGATAGACTGCATCCAATTTATTGAGTAGGGTATTGGAGGCTATTTTGTAAATGACATCGCTGAAGTCGAGGATCAGTAGGATGGTCAGTTTTACGAGGGTATGTTTGGCAGCATGAGTGAAGGATGCCTTGTTGCGAAATAGGAAGCCAATTCTAGATTTAACTTAGGTTTGGAGATGTTTGGTGTGAGTCTGGAAGGAGAGTTTACAGTCTAACCAGACACTTAGGTATTTGTAGTTGTCCACATATTCTAAGTCAGAACCATCCAGAGTAGTGATGCTGGACGGGCGGGCAGGTGCAGGCAGAGATCGGTTGAAGAGCATGCATTTAGTTTTACTTGTATTTAAGAGCAGTTGGAGGCCACGGAAGGAGAGTTGTATGGCATTGAAGCTCGTCTGGAGGTTAGTTAACACATTTTCCAACGAAGGGCCAGAAGTATACAGAATGGTGTCGTCTGCATAGAGGTGGATCAGAGACTCACCTGCAGCAAGAGCGACATCATTGACGTATACAGAGAAGAGAGTCGGCCCAAGAATTGAACCCTGTGGCACCCCCACAGAGACTGCCAGAGGTCCGGACAACAGGCCCTCCGATTTGACACACTGAACTCTATCAGAGAAGTAGTTGGTGAACCAGGCGAGGCAATCATTTGGGAAACCAAGGCTATTGAGTCTGCCGATGTGGTGATTGACTGAGTCGAAAGCCTTGGCCAGGTCAATGAATACGGCTGCACAGTATTGTTTCTTATCGATGGCGGTTAAGATATCGTTTAGGACCTTGAGCGTGGCTGAGGTGCACCCATGACCAGCTCTGAAACCAGATTGCATAGCGGAGAAGGTACGGTGGGATTCGAAATGGTCCGTAATCTGTTTGTTGACTTGGCTTTCGAAGACCTTAGAAAGGCAGGGTAGGATAGATATAGGTCTGTAGCAGTTTGGGTCTAGAGTGTCTCCCCCTTTGAAGAGGGGGATGACCGCAGCTGCTTTCCAATCTTTGGGAATCTCAGACGACACGAAAGAGAAGTTGAACAGGCTAGTGAAAAGGGTTGCAACAATTTCGGCAGATCATTTTAGAAAGAAAGGGTCCAGATTGTCTAGCCCAGCTGATTTGTAGGGGACCAGATTTTGCAGCTCTTTCAGAACATCAACTGACTGGATTTGGGAGAAGGAGAAATGGGGAGGCTTGGGCGAGTTTCTGTGGGTTTGCAGTGCTGTTGACCGGGGTAGGGGTAGCCAGGTGGATAGCATGGCCAGCCGTAGAAAAATGCTTATTGAAATTCTCAATTATAGTGAATTTATCGGTGGTGACAGTGTTTCCTGTCCTCAGTGCAGTGGGCAGCTGGGAGGAGGTGCTCTTATTCTCCATGGACTTTACAGTGTCCCAGAACTTTTTTGAGTTTGTGTTGCAGGAAGCAAATTTCTGCTTGAAAAAGCTAGCCTTGGCTTTTCTAACTGCCTGTGTATATTGGTTTCTAACATCCCTGAAAAGTTGCATATCACGGGGGCTGTTCGATGCTAATGCAGAATGCCACAGGATGTTTTTGTGTTGGTTAAGGGCAGTCAGGTCTGGTTTATGAGTATTCAGGCTTCGACACATTTAGACATGGCTTAGTTGACTAATTGGGTTCAAGCACAGGTGCAGACTTTGTATGTATGTAAATTGGAGCTGAAGTATAGGTGTAGACCTAGTTTATATGAATATTGGGGATGAAATGCAGAAATACAGAGGTCACATGACTAAGATATGCAAATAACAGGGTTGGAATGTGCAGCCAGTAGCTGGATATTGGTTACTGTTGGTGTCTTGGGGAATACAGGCCTACGGAAAGTGGGTAACAGGGCTGAGGTAGGCAAGTAACAGGGATGAGATGTACAGGCAAAGAAAATGTCAGAGATACTGCATTGTTGATTTCTGTACGATGTTTACCCGTGCGTGCTGTAGTAAAGTGGAGCTGTTTTGTTTAAATTTAATTATGTCCTAATATAAGAAATAACACACAAAAAAACAAAATACTGCGAAGTTGCTTAGGAGCTAGAAGCAGAGCTGCCATGTCTGTCGGCGCCATCTTTCACAAGTCACATAATAAGTTGCATAGATTCACTCTGTGTGCAATAATATAGTGTCTAACAAGATTTTTGAAAGACTACCATCTCTGTACCCCACATATAATTATTTGTAAGGTCCCTCAGTCGAGCAGTGAATTTCAAACAGATTCAAAGATAAAGTTCAGGGAGGTTTTCAATGCCTCGCAAAGAAGGGCACCTATTGGTAGATGGGTAAAATAAAAAAGCAGACATTGAATATCCCTTTGAGCATGGTGAATTTATTACACATTGAATGGTGTATCAATACACCCAGTCACTACAAAGATACAGGCATCCTTCCTAACTCAATTGCCAGAGAGGAAAGAAACCTCTCAGGGATTTCACCATGAGGCCAATGGTGACTTTACAACAGTTAGAGTTTACTGGCTGTGATAGGAGAAAACTGATGATGGATCAATAACATTGTAGTTACACCACTATACTAACCTAATTGACAGAGTGAAAATAAGGAAGCCTGTACAGAATAAAAATATTCCAAAGCATGCATCCTCTTTGCAACAAGGCACTAAAGTAATACTGCAAAAAATGTGGCAAAGAAATAAACTTTTTGTCCTTAATAAAAAGTGTTATTTTTGGGGCAAATCCAGCACAACACATTACTGAGTACCACTCTTCATATTTTCAAGCATAGTGGTGGCTGCATAATGTTATGGTATTCTTATAATGGTTAAGAACGGGAGTTTTTAAAAAATAAACGTAATGGAGCGAAACACAGACAAAATCCTAGAGGAAAACCTGGTTCAGTTTGCTTTCCACCAGACACTGGGAGATTAATTCACCTTTCAGCAGGACAAAAACCTAAAACACAAGGCCACATCTACACTGGAGTTGCTTACCGAGACGACATTGAATGTTCTTGAGTGGCCTACAGTTTTGACTTAAATCGGCTTGAAAATCTATGGCAAGACTTGAAGCTGTCTAGCAATGATCAACAACCAATTTGACGGAGCTTGAATCATTTTTTAAAGAATAGTGATCAAATGTTGTACGATCCAGTTGTGCAAAGCTCTTTGAAACTTACTCAGAAAAACTCACAGCTGTAATCGCTGCCTAAGGTGATTCTAACATGTATTGACTCAGGGGTGTGAATACTTACGTAAATTAGATATTTCTGTATTTCATTTTTCATTTTCTGTATTTCATTTTCAATAAATTAATTTTCAATAAATGTAGTTTTCAATTAACGTTTTCACTTTGTTATTACGGGGTATTTTAATGTCATCCATTTTGAAATGAGGCTGTAACACAACAAAATGTGAAATAAGTTAAAGGGAAATGTAGGTATTAGGGCTGAAGAATAGAGGTAAATGTCTGTTATATAGAATAGAGGTAAATGTCCACTGCAGTGCACTGCACAATTGTGACCAAGAATAAAATACACTTCTTTACATACTTTTCAGTATAAAAAACTATATGGATTACATGTTAGGGTTACTAATGGCATAAGATTTGTCTGGGGAATATTTGGGAACAAATGGGTTAAATCCTGTAATCCTACAGAAGAAAGTTATTTGTTGAAATATTTCACTCCACTGGCCCAAATCAGTCAGATAACCATACCCTCCCTAAAACCAGCCTACTACAACCATATAACTTCATATAAAATGGCACTCTCATAGTAATCCCTGGTAGGTTCTGTAACGTCCTGACCAGAGTTCTTATGTGTTTTGCTTGTTTAGTGTTGGTCAGGACGTGAGCTAGGTGAGAATTCTATGTTGTGTGTCTAGTTCGTCTGTTTCTGTGTTCAGCCTAATATGGTTCTCAATCAGAGACAGCTGTCAATCGTTGTCCCTGATTGAGAATCATATATAGGTGGCTTGTTTTGTGTTGGGGATTGTGGGTGGTTGTTTCCTGTCTCTGTGTTTGTGTTCTGCACCAGTTAGGACTGTCTCGGCTTTCACGTTTTGTTATTTGTTAATGTTCACCGTTTATCGTCTGATTAAACATGTTGAACACTAACTGCGCTGCCTTTTGGTCCTCTCCTTCATCCCAGGAAGAAAGCCGTTACAGGTTCTGAATAAATCTGGCCTGTGTTGTTGCCAAGCCAAATAGTCTGATGGTGGTGCGCTTGTTAGGAAGTGTTTAGTCAGTGGCGTAAACCGGTGCGTTTGTTTCTATGCCCAAAGCTTCGAAATGTCCTGTATTTCACAAACAGAAATCCGATAGTTACGCACTATTCTTTGTTGTGAAGCTTTTCTCATTGTATCTCGCAAAGCCTTTCACACCTATTCATTATCTCTTCCACATTGTTACTGTAAGGTGATATAACAAACGCTGAGATCATCGTGAGGTTTACTTTGATACGATGCTTGGCTGATGCTTTTCAGTAATATCATTTTGAAATAGAGTAATACTTTTATTTGTACTGTGCGGTTCAGTTGTCATTGTCAATAATATTGTAACTCTTCAACAATTAATGATTTTCCCAGGAAAATGTTATAATCATTTATCGAAGGGGTGTTACACAGTGTACTGCAACCAATGCCAAGGTAATAGGGGCCATTTCCACTCTTGTAATCATTGGTCTGTGAATAATTGAAACGTTATGACTACACTTATTCACATTTTGATGTTTCAGCCAATTACTGTAAATTATTCACTTAATATTTACATAGGTACATGTGGTATAATTTACGTCTACG